>NC_056736.1:510615617-510673117 GCF_019279795.1 Protopterus annectens
CTTATTCATTATGAGACTGACACTTCAATCCAGTTATCTTGTAATCGGTATTTAGCACGTTATACAGCTGACAGATGTCACAATATGTTCATGTACGGATTATGGATGGTAATTGGAATGTGATACAGTGTGATTCGGTACAAGAATACCTGTTCATTAGTTGGTTGCTCTAACGAATGCACTACTGCTGTGCTGCTCCATATGCATATATACCCATATATACATATACCCATGGTTCCTGGTTCCCCAAACACACCCCAACGCCTCCCTAACACTGCTGTCATCCATTCTCCTGTTGGAATCGCAGTGTATCAACACCACTACACACTGGCCACACCCTACTCCTATAGAGCCATCCCATCGGTTTACTCACTCCACGAATCCTCCGACCTTCCATATGTTTAGTCCATGAATCCATGAACATTGTTGACATGAGCGACCAAAGGAATACGTTTTACAATTATTGGGCTGACCCACATGGGACACGCAAGTGTTTATGGCAGGATTAGACTCTAGACTTTATTACATCTTTACTCTCGTTAACATGACACTACAATTCATTAATATGTATCACTATGCAGTATCGCACACGTTCAACATGGGAGCCTAGTTATGTACGTGTTCACTGTATTTCTTTTACAATTAAATTGGTTAAATACTTGCCATTGCCATACTGAGCAGATCACAGGAAGGATTCCATGTATGGGGAAGCCCTCACATAGGATTATCGTCAGCACAGCACTCACTTTGGACACACCGCTGCATTCTAGTAGTTTCATCCTGTCCCTCTTCTGCACAGCCTATTATTCCATCTACTGTCGATGTTTGTATGTGCACATTCCTATTATTTATGTCAACAAATGGAATGCATGTGTTACAGAGAATGTACTTCTACATATTGTTGTCTGCATGTGTATGCATATATACCTATTACGAACTAGCTGACCTCCACGGGGCAGTCCATTAGAACTGGGCCATCTAACCCTGGCACGCCTGGATCCATAATTTCAAACCCATAGTTCCTACACCCCACCCGTGTTGAATTTACATGCGTAACTTCCATTATCCACTTGTTATCGCAGCCATGACACACCTTTACACATTGCCCTCTCCAGAGCATTTGGGGTCCTACACACATTTTGTCCCACCTCGTGTATTCACAGGCTCTCCCACCATGTAATATTTGCATATACCTGCTTTTCCTGGGGTTAAGGATTACGGCCATTTATGCTTTACAATGTTTGTTGGTCCCAGCATGGACTACTTTCCGTCTGTGTGTAAAGTAGACTTAGAAATTCAACGAAGTTACTCCCACTGGTAAAACCCTGTCTGTGGTGTGAGTAGCAGTGCTCTGCTCACTCCTGGGCAGCTTTTTATGACATACGCTGACAGCACTACATAATACCATATTTGCTCTTGATTCCCTTCACATCCCTTGTGTATGCCTTATTGTTACAACGTTCATTCTTCATATATATATATATATATATATATATATATATATATATATATATATATATATATATATATATTTAATGTATGTAGATATATATATCTATACACACACATATATATATGTGTGTGTCTGTGTGTCTGTATATATATATATATATATATATATATATATATATATTTATGTATATGTATTTATATTACATCTGTACATACATATATACATTTCCTATGCTGGGCGCTGCTTACACTCACGCAGGCTCACTCGCCTATGCTTACTGTGTGTTACACATGTTTACTGCCACTTATTTGTGCTTACTTGTGCCTTATTCATTATGACAGTACCACTTTCATTGAAGGGATCTGGTTAATAGTCCCATGCGATACACATGTTCACTTTTACATGTTTTAATGTCGGATTTACAGCAGAAAGACATTCATTCCACACGGAAAATAATATGTGCTACAGTCGAACTTGAACTGTGAATGCCTGTTCTTTAGGCGGATGCTCTAACCACCACACTATTGGTGTTCTGCTTCATTTATATGTATACCCATGGTTCATAGTTACCCGAACACACGCCTCAACACTTCACTTACACAGCAGGCATCCATTATGCAGTTGGGAAAACACATGCACCATTCCCTACTGCTCTGAACCCATGCCCCATGTTGACTCACTCAGAGTATATTCAGACCACCAAAGCCTATAGTCCTGGCACATATGTGTGTTTGATTGTCAGGGTGTTCATGTGGTCATCCAGGTTTAGGCTTGCACGACTAGGGACGGGACTGCCCTGTACCAGTTTGAAAGTCAGATTTAGCACGTGGACCAGGTTACTCCTACTGTTATCATCCTACCTGTGGTTAGAGATGCAGGGATTTTGACCACCTCTGGCCAGCTTGATATGTCAGCACTAGATAATACGGGTGTTCCGTGTCTATTTTCCTTCACATTCATTATGAATGCTTTCTTGTTCCCATGTTTGTTCTGCAGATTTTATATATATATATATATATATATATATATATATATATATATATATATTGTTGCCACACTTTCAAATGGCCAAAGCGGGACATATTTGGTACAAACATCAAGATTTTGCAGGCCGACACATACCCACAGCCAGTACAAAGGACAGAACCTCACTTTAATGCCTAAATGACAGCTTATTCTTGTAGCATTTTAGTTGCTTATTCAGTTTCTTATAACATTTAGGTGTTTCAGATACAGAATAACTGTTTTATGCAACTATTACATAAATATAGGAAATATGTTTGTCATTATATCTCAGGACATCTGCCATTTGGCATTAATTGTACAGGACAAAACTGCCCAAAGAGGGACTGTCCCTCGCAAAGTGGTTACCCTATATGTATGCATGTGTATAGATATATATATATATATATATATATATATATATATATATATATATATATATATATATATATATATATATATATATATATATATATATATATATGTGTGTGTGTGTGTGTGTGTGTGTGTGTACGTATGCATGCATACATATCTATATGATTTAATTACTTTGATCATACTGTTGACTGACTGTGCTGTCTGCTATGTTTGTGATAACATCTACGTTAGGTATAACTGCCGTGGCTTAGTGGTAAATCACATTGATTGTGATGTGTAGGGTCCTGGTGTCGGGCTTGGCCGACATGGTATATTGTGTTGCTGGGTGGAATAAGGGCCGTAGGACAAAGGGTGAGTGCAACACTTTTCAGCTGCGGTTTTCCATTTAACCGCCGATTCACGTCACGCAAAAACCTTCTACATTCTTACTGTGATATGTCACCCCAGTTCACATTTCATTGGTATTATATCATTATACAGCATAAAATTAGCAAGATATGCTCGTATATGGATTATGCGTCATAAATGGTATGTACTGCAGTCAAACTGGCAACATCTGCTCGATAGTCAGATGCTCTAACCCCTACACTATTGATGTTCTGCTTCATTTATATGTATACCTATGGTTCATAGTTACCCGAACACATGCCTCAACACTTCACTAACACAGCAGCCATCCATTTTCTTCTTGGGAAAACTGCACTACTACACATGCGCCATTCCCTACTGCTCTGGACCCATGCCGCGTGTTGACTCACTCAAAGTATATTCAGACCTCCAAAGCCTATAGTCCTGGCACATACATGTATTTGATTGTCAGGGTGTTCATGTGGTCATCTGGCTTTAGGCTTATCCAACTGGGGACCGGGACTGCCCTGTACCCGTTTGAAAGTCAGATTTAGCACATGGACAAGGGTACTCCCACTGTTAGCATCCTACCTGTGGTTAGAGATGCAGGGATTTTGGCCACCTCTGGCCAGCTTGATATGTCAGCAGTAGATAATACGGGTGTTCCGCTGCTATTTTCCTTCGCATTCATTATGAATGCTTTCTTGTTCACATGTTCGTTCTGTATAGATATGTATATATATATATATATATATATATATATATATATATATATATATATATATGTTTGTGTATGTGTGTGTGTGTGTGTGTGTGTGTGTGTGTGTGTGTGTGTGTGTGTGTGTGTGTGTGTGTGTGTGTGTGTGTGTGTGTAGGGTTGCCACCCTTTCAAATGCCCAAAGTGGGACATTATTGGTACAAATGTCAGATTTTGCAGGCCAGAACATACCTACAGCCAGTACAAAGGACAGAACCTCACTTTTTGGCCTAAATGACAGCTTATTCTTGTAGCATTTTAGTTGCTTATTCTGTTTCGTATAACATTTAGGTGTTTCAAATATAGAATAACTGTTTTATGCAACTATTACATAAATATAGGGGATTTTGTCATTAAATCTCAGACATCTGCCATTTTACATTATTTGTACAGAACACAACTGCCCAAAGAGGGACTGTCCCTCGCAAAGTGGGACAGGTGGTTACCCTATATATATATATATATATATATATATATATATATATATATATATATATATATATATATGTGTGTGTGTATATATATATATATATATATATATATATATATATCTATATATATATAGATATATATATATATATATATATATATATATATATATATATATATATATATAATCTGTGTACGCATGTATACACATCTATATGATTTAATTACTTTGCTCATACTGTTGAATGACTGTGCTGTCTGCTATAACATTGAAGTTAGGTATAACTGCCGTGGCTTAGTGGTAAATCACATTGATTGTGATTTATAGGGTCGTGGTGTCGGGCCTGGCTGATGCGGTTTATTGTGTTGCTGGGCAGAACAAGAGCCATTGAACAAAGCATGAGTATAACACATTTCAGCTGCAGTTTTCCGTTTAACCGCCGATTCACGTCACGCAAAAACCTTCTACATTCTTACTGTGATACGTCACCCCAGTTCACATTTCAATGGTATTATATCATTATACAGCAGAAAATTAGCAAGATATGCTCGTATACGGATTACGCAACATAAATGGTGTGTGCTGCAGTCGAACCAGCAACGTCTGCTCGATAGTCGGATGCTCTAACCACTACACTATTGGTGTTCTGCTTCATTTATATGTATACCCATGGTTCATAGTTACCCGAACACATGCCTCAACACTTCAATAACACAGCAGGCATCCATTTTCCTGTTGGGAAAACCACGCTACTACACGTGTGCCATTCCCTACTGCTTTAGACATGTCCTGTATGTTGGCTCACTTCAAGTATATTCAGATGTCCCACGCTTATAGTCCTGGGACATATGTTCATAATATGGTCAGGGTGTTCAGTTAGTCAATTGTTAACTGGGACTGCCCTGTACCTGTTTGAAAGTCAGACTTTACACGGGGACATAGTATGTTCCACTTTTAGCATCCTGTCTGTGGTTGGGGATGCAGAGGTGTGCTGTATCTATTGTGACCATGTTCATTCTTTATATATGTATATATATCTGGGTCTGTACATGCACCTGCATATGCACCTACATGCTTATTTACATTTCCCATACCGCTGAATCACTGCCATTTACCGTCGCGCATACATGCTTGCATACCCACTTATGTCTAGGGTTGACACCTTTTCAAATGGCCAAAGTGGGACATTTTCAGGACATACATCAGATTTTACAGGCTGACACATACCCACGGTCAATACAAAGGATAGAACTTTACTTTTCTGCCTAAATGAAAGCTTATTCTTGTACAGTTTAGTTGCTTATTCTGTT
Source organism: Protopterus annectens (assembly GCF_019279795.1). NCBI lineage: Eukaryota > Metazoa > Chordata > Ceratodontiformes > Protopteridae > Protopterus > Protopterus annectens. Next base: position 510,621,296 of record NC_056736.1, read on the forward strand.
TCTTGTAACATTTAGGTATTTTACATACAGAAATAACTATTTTATGCAACTGTCACATGAAATATGGGATATAATTATTTCCAACAATCTCATGACATTTGCCATTTTAATATTTTTGGTCAGGACACAACTGCCCAAAAAGGGACTGTCCCTCGCAAAGTGCGACAGGTGGTAACCCTACTTACATCTGCTTTAAAGTGCCTTAATCACGCTATATCCGACTGCCACTATTGTGGCCATCATATAAAAGTAGCCCTTGCCTGGCTTGGACCCGGGAACAGGAACACCATAGTCACTGGTTTTACCACTAAACCATCCATGATACATTCTCTATGGATGGTAATTAAGATATATGACTTTACTACAGTCATTCCACAGTACTGGCAACAAATGTGACAGTTGGGTGGTGTACATATGTATAGTACATGTTACTATTCATATGTTTCTGAGATGCATATGTATACATTTGCAAGTATACATATTTATGACTTGGACACATACTTGACAACTACTTATATGCATGTATGTGTAATGTGTAACTGTGCGAATGTGAAAGGTATATATTCCCAATAATGCACGTGGGGAGATGTGCATCACGGTCAGGTGTTTAATCCCAGGTCGTAGGTTCTGCAGGACCAGCTGCAGGCTGAGCAGGGTTGTGGACAACTACTGCTCATACAACTTGTGTCCAGATGTCTACGGAACTGGACATCATGTTGTGACACCAAGTCTAATCTTTAAAACAGATACTTATCCCATGAGGGATATCCAAAAATTTTGGGGACCAATAACCTCGATTCTTTTGCATTTATGAAATGAGGTAGGGTTATACATGCAAAGGATAAATAGTTTGCAATCCTGAGACTGCCTAGGGTGAGACTGCCTACTAGATATGAGTAGGGGTCACTATGTGCAGATATGGCTGCGCCAAGCTAGCAACCCGAGTATGGGTGGTTTTGGTGGACATTCAGGAAGGGAGGGGGGTGGTGTGCTGTGGAGGGGATGATGGGTATTCAATTATGTATCCAGGTGTGTTGGGTTGGATGGCTCAGTTCAGGCCAAACCATTATGTGGGTGTGAGACGGTAACGTTTCTGTACATGTGTATCGCACATTTTAATATCATATGTTTGTGGGATTGTGTTCTACAGTATAGTCTGTCAGGTTGTATTGTGGATGTGAATATTTGTTCTTTGGTTTTCTTTCTGACTCACCCACTGCTCCCTCGTACACCACCGGTTCACCTAGTGTGCATCCGACCCAGTCTCCCCTTGGCGAATTATTACATTACCCGTCACCCCCCACCCCCATATTCCACACACACCATCCATCCCTTCTCTGGTTGATGGCCCATGGCACAGTCAACAGAGCACATTGCGTACACTACATATCTCTGGTACCAATATGGTTGAGGACTACCCTAGCATTTTTGATCTTCCACATGCTGTACTTCACGCACATAGGCACAAGCAAATACTTATCTTTCATGACATGGCAGGTAGACTCGGGTAATACCCATTTATTATTGGGCCGTCCTGACAAGGATGACTTGGACCACAAATGGGCAAATATTGAGCGAATGCTCTGACCATTGGTAGGGTTGCCACCTTTTCAAATGACCAAAATGGGACATTTTCAGGACACACATCAGATTTTACAGGCCAACACATACCCACAGTCAGTACAAAGGATAGTACTTTAGTTTTATGCCTAAATGAAAGCTTATTGTTGTAGCAGTTTAGTTGCTTATTCTCTTTCTTTTAACATTTAGGTATTTTACATACAGAAATAAGTATTGTATGGAACTATTACATAAAATATGGGACATAATTATGTCCTACAATCACAGGACATTTAACATTTATAATGGTTTAGATAAGGACACAACTGTCCAGAGAGGGACTGTCCCTCACAAAGTTGGGCAGGCAGTAACCCTAACCATTGGGCTAGGCTTAGCAAATGGCAGCAGTGCGCTAACACGCTGCATTTCACTTCCACTTGGTATAACAATCAACACTACAATGGAATATGGGCACGGGGTTTTAAATGTTATTTGTCCGAGGGATGGGGACTCAATATTTAGCTACGTGCCTTTCTGTTTACTTTTTATTTTGGTGTTCGCAATACTGTCTTGTATGCTTTGCATACATTTCAGTATCTATGGACACTGACAGGAGTGATTATTATTATTAGAGGCAGGCTGTAAAAGTCAGCATTTTAGGTTGCGTGTCTGCAGCCGACATGTTCACGCTTCCGTGCAGCGCTTAGACACACCCCCTGCACTCGCACACGTTTCCTATGCACGTGGACGTTGCGGCAGTGCACCTTCATTAATATGCATGTGGTGCTGCTGCGCCATCTCTATGCTGCACGGTCGGCGCAAGGACGGGGCATGTCTTTTGAGTCTAGAGCCTTTCTTTGTGGAAGCAACAGCAGCAGCACTTGATGAAGGGCTGAGAGTCCATATTGCTTATCTTGACCTTTCCACAGCATTCAGCATTACCTGATATAAGGGAATAATTGGTAAATTAACAGCACTAAAGCTCAATATTTGCAAAATTCATTTCTTATTTTAATTAATTTGGTGAGTTGGGGGTGATCTGCTGTGACAGTATGGCTTTCTTTCAGACCCTCTAACAGCTAGAGGGGTTTGACTTTATTGGCCTGAATGCGTCCATTAAACAACTTAAAAAGAAAAAAGTCATGGACATTCAGAATTGCCATATAGCTGAAACACCTGATGTTCTTTAGGGTAATTTGCATATACCCCATGTGCCCCTAATACAAGAGGTTTGAGGGATCACACAGTGGAAATTCTAGCTTGGTTAGAATTTTCTTTTAGATTTTACTGATTTGTTTTTGTGTGTGACCTTTTTACTGACAGTTTTGGTGAATTTTGCAAACACAAACTCCCTGGGCCAGATAGTCAATACATCAGCCAGGGGTGCAACCATACTGGATCTGATCCTCACTAATATGGGAGAGTGCTGCACACCCCCTACTGTAATGTCTTCCCTGGTAAGGTCAGACCACAAAATGGTCTCCTTTGAAGTAAAAATAAAACCTGGATCCCAGCTAAACCTGGAATATTCAAGAACTATTCTAAGGCTAACCACCTGCTATTACATGAGAAACTGGCAAAATTTCAAGCCACCATAAACCCCGAAAAAACTGCTGCCTATGCAGAACTGTTCACAGAAACCCTGTACAAACATGTTAATAGCTGCATAGAGGCAGCTGTACCCACTAGGAAGAAGTTCAGAACTAACTCAAAAAACAAACCACCCTGGTGGAATCACAAAATCAATAGGCTGTATAACAGGAGGAAGACAATCATGGCAAAAATTAGGAACAGCAGCACCCAATAGGATAAAATCACTCTGTTGGCAGTATCACCTTAAGGATAAGAAAGTCGGGTTAGACATACATTACAGAGGAAAATAAACACACATGAAGGCAATCAATCTGGTTAAAAATGAAAGAGGGGAACTACCCTCGCTTCCTCCTTTATGTGACCTCTTTTGTCCTCTCCACACCGATGACGTCAGTGTAAGAACACACATTCGATCATTCACTCTCTTTTATTATTATCAGCCAACACCCCCACTTGCTCTTACGCTGTATACAAATACATTTTAAGAACATATTTTTGGATAACTTTTCCTTCACATTCCAAATACGTAATACATGAACTTTTCAATCTTCGATTTCGTAGCAGATTTAGCAAAAATATATGCAACCATGTCCGTTGTCGGGCAATATTCAATGCTTATTTTGTTATCATTAAGTGCTGACCTGACAAAATGATACTTAATGTCAACATGTTTACATATCTGTCAGCTTACTGGATTCTTCGACAAAGCGAGTGCTCCTTGATTGCCCTAAAATATTGTTACTGGCACATATTTGCACTCTCCATTCATTCCACTCAGCAGCTGCGCAATATACAAACTCTCCTGTGTTGTTGCTGCTAATGCCATGTACCCTGCCTCACATGTAGATAAATCTACCATTTGTTGCTTCTTTGATGTCCATGAAATAATAGGCCTGTCTCCATTGAGTCTAAAGCAATAACCTGTTGTACTACGTCTATCGTTTTGATCTGTTGCCCAATCTGCACCACTGTATGCTATAAGCTGAAGTTTCCCTTCACTTTTCTTATAACGCAGCTCTCTGTTCAATGTATCCTTTAGGTATCTTAACACATGTTTGGCTAGTGTTAAATGACAAATATTGTGAACGTTTACTTACAATCCAGCTAAGATCAGGTCTCGTGCTTGTCATAACATATATCAAACTACCCACAAGCTCACGATATTTTCTTGGATCTGTAGATTCACCGTCACATTCAAAGTTTAGTTTTTGTTTGGAAGGGGTACTTCTTACTTTACAATTAGACATACCAGATTTCTTAAGAATTTCCGTGATGTACCTCTTTTGGTTTATCTTTACTTCACCACTATTCTGTGTAAAGTCAATGCCTATAAAATGTCTTAGCTTTCCCAAATCTTCCATTTTAAATTTAGCTTTGAGCATTTCCTTTACATCGTTTAGTGATTCATTGTCACTAGCTGCTATAATGAGATTGTCAACCCATATAATTAGGACTGTTTTCTCATTTTCAGCTTGTCTAGTGTATACACAGTGGGCTGCGAGGTTTTGGATAAAACTATTTTCACAAAGATAATCATGCAGCATTTTGTTCCAGTTACACCCTGATTGTTTCAATCCGTATAATGACTTACTCAGTTTACAAACCAATTTTTCATCATTATTTGATTTCTTTTCAAAACCTTCATGTTGCTCCATATACACCTCACAGTCAATAGGAGCATGTAAATAACCCATTTGTACATCCATCTGGTGCAATTCTAAATCGTACTGAGCTGCCATCTGCATTAGACTTCACACAGATGTCATACTTACAGCTGGTGCAAATGTTTCATTGTAGTCTATACCAGCAACTTGACTGTAGCCTTTAGCTACATATCTAGCTTTGTAAGTCTCAGTATTATCTGCATTGTCTTTCGGCAGTGAGTGTGAATGTGTTGTTTTCCTTTAAAGACTTAAGTTCCTTCATGGCTTTGACCCACATTTCCGAGTTAGATGAAGTCATGGCTTCTTTAAAGCTCTGCGGTGTGTTGCATATTAATCGGTAACAATAGTCAACAATTAACTGTCACATAATCGTCGTTTTCAACTTTACACTCATAGTCCTTCAAGTATGCAGGTGGTTTTCTCTCTCTTTTAGAGTAGTGTGTATCCTGCCTTTCCTCTTCTTGCCTTATTTTTGTGTCTTGACTGTCAGCTTTTGATTTTGACTTAACATGCACACTTCTTCTGGTATTAAGATCTTCATCACTTCTGGGTCTGTCTGAATCTGGCATTCAGCTACATTCTTAGTTAAGAACTTGACTAACCTGTGTCTAAGGACCCTTCCTGTGTCAGGATAATAGACCAGATATGACAGGCTGTTTTTATCATATCCGACAAAGATCCCCTTATCACATCTTGGGTCTAACTTCTTTTTATCTTGTCTGTATGCAAAACACACAGATCCAAATTCTCTCATCCTTGAAAGATTGGGTTTCCTTCCTGTTAGCATGAAGAATGGGGTCTGCTCCACATACCTGTTATAACATCTGTTGCTGGAAAAAAGTTATATCTTTGTTGGACACTCTGCAATAATCAATATTATATCTCTGATAACTGATTTGTTAATTCTATATTTAATAACATACAGTGTATATAACTGAAAGTCAGGCTATTGTAAATATTGTATATAGTTGTTTAAAATGATATTTAAAAATATCATGTAAATGTTATTTTAATTGAAAATAAAAAAATATTTGAGGAAGAAAAATAACATCTGTTGCGAATAAAAGCAGCAGTCATTACTGCATATGTCCACAACTCTAGGTAAGTCACTCTATCAACATACACCTTGCCGTTTTGAACAGTGTTCTCCAGTTTCTCTCTGCTGTCCTATTCCGATGGGGTGAGTAAGGTGCAGACGTTTTATGTCTTATAACATTTTTACTCAATAGTGACTGAAAGTCTTTCGACATGAACTTAGTGCCATTATCTGATCTGATACACTTTACCTTCCGATAAGGGGCTGAATCTGCAATAAACATTTCAGCCGCCTTGACTGTATCACTCTTGGCTTTCAGAAAGCAGACAAATATTTCACCCGAGTAGTCATCAGTAAATGCTAAAGTGTACTTTTGCTACTGGCTCAATTGGGTCTGCCAAATCAGTATGGACTAGTTCAAACACAACTTTTGCTCTTGCATCTGGTTCTCTGCTCTGTACAAATTTCCCTTGCACACAGGTTTCACAATCTAGGTTAGGTCTCTCAATTTTACCTTAAATTTTCATTCCTTTTACAACTTTTTCTAATTTTGACACATCTTCGAAATTACAGTGACCAAGCATTTTATGCCATGCTTGAATGTCATAACAGCTCTGAGATGTATCGTAATGTATCTCATTATCATTTTCTTCATCATATGCATTGAAATAATAGCATCTATCACATTCAGTTATGTCAAACCTGGTGCCGTTTTTATATGTGTCTAAAATAATAGAGTCTATCACACTCAATTATGTCAAACATGGTGCCGTTTTTATAGATGAGTTGGTCCCGGCCTTGTTTAAAGTTGATCGAGGCCCCTTTAGATGTTGCTGCCTTAACAGAAAAAATGCTTTGTGGATACGTTGGGATATACAGCACCCGAGCCATCATCACCTTTACTTTGCGCCCCTCTGTATCTAGCAGCCATACCTCTGCATCACCTCTCTTTTGTGTGGCCCCACAGGTTCTCATTGCATCAGCTAATTCCACAATGTGTTTTCTCCAGTTGGAAAGTTGCATCAAAGCATTTAAACTTTTTCAGGTTGTTAATTATGTGTGATGTGGCGCCAGTGTCCACCATTAATCCCTTCTGTTTTAATTCACAAATTTGATGCTTATTTATTCAGAAGACAAATGTGTGATCATCCACGTCAGTTGCTTGTTTCACATTGTCTTTCTTCTTTCATCTATAGTTACTGTCCCTGTGGCTAGAGTTTTTACACAAACTACACCTCTATCTCTGGCCTTTATATTCTCTCTGGCATTCTCATGCCTTGCGTCCCTTTTGGCCACAGCTATAGCATATAATCTCTGCTTTTACTCTTTCCCCAAGGCTGCTTACTTTCATCACATTATCATTACTTACATAGGCATTACATTTTTTGGTACGTTCATAGTTTCTCATCCTTGTTTTCAACTCACCAAAGCTCAACTTATCATCATCTTGCGTGATGTGTACTGCAAATGGTTTAAAAGTTTCAGGCAACCCTTTCAGAATCATCGCAATTAGTAATCCATCACTGAGCTTCTCCCCAGCATTTCTAAGTGCCGTAATGGCCGTCTCAACCCTAATAATATAGTCTGTGACACTTTCACTGGTGACCTTCTGGAGGCTTGTTAATTCGGTGTATAGGCTAATTACCCATGGCTTCCCTTTCCCGGCATAATAGTCTCTCAGGATCTGAAGCGCTTCTCTATCATCATCTGCGACTTCTCTCATGACGAAGGACAAACTTTTGTTGTCTAAGAACTGTATTAGTTTTGCATATGCCTCCTCATTTTTCTCAGCATCATCATCATCACCTTCCTCCTCATTCTTGTCGTCCTCTGCATCCTGCTGCACATTTTCCAAAATGGCATCTTTCATCCCTAGCAAGCGTAGGTGCCCCAGAAACTTTGTCTCCCACAACTCGTAATTCTTCTCATCTCCATCGAAACATAGTCTATGCCATCTGCTTCCTACTTCCCTCCTAGGCCCATAACCTGTTGGTGGTATCATCTTAAGGGTAACAAAGTTGGGTTAGACATACATTACAGAGAAAATTAACACACGTGAAGGCAATCAATCTGGTTAAAAACAGAAGAGTGGAACAACCCTCGCTTCCTCCTTTATTTTAAAGCACATGGTCATGTGACCTCTCTTGACCTCCCCACACCAACGATGACAGAGTAAGAGCACACATATGATCATTCATTCTCTTTTATTATTATCAGCCAACAAACTCTCATCAAATGAAACAAACAACTCAGAGGACAAATAAAGTCTAGCAAAGACAAATTTGAGGTAAGTTTGGCTTCCTAGGCCAAGGGCAACCACAAAACATTCTTTAGTTAAGTCCATACCTCTCAACCCCTTAGAGCAAGAAATCTGGACAAAGCAATAAATATTGGGGGACAAAGGCCCAAAAGTAGGGGCAATTTTTGAATATTGCTCTTACAAACTTAGAAACTTGAGAGAATAACATGTTTCGCATTAGCATGAATTTTCTAAAGGGTATGAAATCTGAAATTCAAATGTATGCCATTATTTTCTGACTTCATTTCTCAATGATTTGCTAATAATTTACTAGAAAACCAAAGTTTTATGAGGAACAGGCTAAAAATATGAGGCAAAAATCTGGACATACTGCAAAAATCTGCACAGTTGAGAGCTATGGCTATGTCCGCAACCTCAAAGGCAATGCACAATTGTTTGCAGAGCTCATTGTAAATGGAGCCACCTATACTGAGCCAGAAGACATAGCAAACCTCTTGGCTGATAAATTCAGCTCCAACTTTACCCCTCTCTCCCCATCAACCTTCCCTCAGGAAATATCATCAAATATAGCTCCCTCTACTATCACTAGGGAACAGGTCATTAATGCTGTCTCTAAGACAAAGAACACTGCATCAGTGGGCCCAGACAATATCCCAGGATGCAGTGTACTTTACCCCTCTCTCCCCCTCAACCTTCCCTCAGGAAATATGATCAAATATAACTCCCCCTACTATCACTACGGAACAGGCCAGTAATGCTCTCTATAAGACAAAGAACACTTTATCAATGGGCCCAAACAATATCCCAGGATGCCTTCTAAATAGCATGAAACATGGCCTATCAGGGCCTTTAGAATTACTATTTAACTGTAGCCTCTAAACAGGTTTTGTGCCTCATGAATGAAGAAAGGCAACAGTCATCCCTCTGCACAAAGGTGGTCCATCTACAGACCCTGGAAACTACAGACCCATAAGTCTCACTAGTCTTATGTGTAAAAATAATTATCATGGAGATGATCAAGAGAGATATAGTAAACCTCCAGACACTTGACCCAACCCAGTTTGGTTACATCAAGGCAGATCATGCCTACTCAACCTGGTGGACTTCTTTGAGAAGGTCACCAAAGTAATGGATGAGGACAAAATTGTTCACACTGCCTATCTTGACCTGGCCAAGGCATTTGACACAATACCCCACTCGGGCATTACTGACAAACTCAAGAGGTTAGGTACAAACCCGTATGTCGCCCAATAAATAGCCATCTGGCTCACAGACATGACCCAGGAAGTTACAAAGAGGCCAGTCACAAGTGGGGTCCCTCAGGGATCAGTCCTTGGACCACTCCTTTTTGGCATTTACTTTTCAGAAGTCAAGGCCAATGTCAGTGGTCTCTGGCTGACTACATATGCAGATGATTACAAATTAGGAGCTGTCATTGACTCTCACACTGACACAAATGTTCTCTAGGAGGGACTGACACAGACAAACAACTGGTGTGAGCGCCATGGACTAAAACTAAATGGGAAGAAATGCATAATAGTGTCCTTTGCGAAGACATCTATCCCTGGTAACTATCATATTAACAACACGCCCCTTAGAGTTGTCCCACTAGTCAAGGACTTGGGGACACACATAGATAGCAATCTCACCTTTACCATCGTGTGTCTACAGTGGTGAGGAAACCATTCTATGTTGCACAACTTATAAACAAAGATATGTAATCTTAGTCCAAGGAAGTCATTGTTCCACTGTATTTGGCATTCATCAGACCTATCATTGAGTACAATGCACCCTTTGGTATGTACCTAACCAGGCATATCCAACAACTGGAACGTCCACAGAGGTTCCTCACTAAATGAATACAGGGTGTAAGTAAAATATCCTATGCAGACTGCCTCAAGCCCCTATCCCTGTATTCTGTCTCCTACAGGCTTTTGAGGGGAGATCTATGCCTGGCATTGTCAGACCCCACTATGATGGACAAACAAACTGCACCAGAATTACCCATTCTAAAGACTTAAGCCTTGCCTGTGATATAAATAGTTCCTGCTGGAAAGATTGGTATGTGTTCCAGAGAATACCACATCTATGGAACAGACTCCCCTTTCATATGAAGCAGAGTTCCTCCCTAACCCAATTTAAGTTCAACCTGGCAATTGAATGGAAAACCAGAAATTCATCCTTGGTTTGGCACCTATGTCTCTAATGGACAGAGGTAACTTGTAAATGGTTCATCTCCCAACCCCTGCGTACACTTATCATGGGTATCAGAACCTGTCAGTGATTTGGGATGCATGGATAGGCTTAAAAAGGCCCTTGTGGTCATTAGCCTAGTAAACACCTATGAACCTATGAATGTTTTGAAGCACGAGGAGAATAAATCTAAGATGACATCCCTGCTTAGTCGAGCAGAAGCATCGGTGTCAAGCAGGAATGGAAATCAAACCACAAGGAGATAAAAATCAGGCAGCAACTGAATGTGCCAAAAAACAGAAGAAAGAATATAAAGTGAAGGACCAGATGAGAAGGCAAGAAATATGGAAAATGCATAAATATAATTGCAAGTATAGAAAACTTCTGGAAGAACCTCATGTTAATCCGGAACAAATTAATGAATGGTTAAGGAGAGGCGAATTCAAACCAAGAGATGGAAGGTTAATATTAGCAGCCCAAGATAATGGGCTACATACACTCTGGTTTACAAAGTCCATTGAACATGTGGGAGAAACAGACAAATGTTGATTTTGTAAAACAGAATTGGAAACAGTTGCACACTTTGTTGCTGGCTGTGACATACTAATGGCAGAAGGACTGTATACTGAAAGGCATAATAATGTGACAAGATTGTTGCACTGGGGATTGTGCAAGCATTATGGTATTGAAGTGGCTGAAAAACAATGGAAACATGAGCCACAAAGCATCATAGAAAATGATGAAGTCTACTTTACATGGGATCATCCATTATCAACAGTTCAAAAGATAGATGCTAGAAAACCAAATATAGTGGTCCATAAAAAGAAGACAAAAGTAGTATTGATCATTGAAATTGCTACACTCAATGACTACACTGTCTTGCATACAGAGAGACACAAAGTCATAAAATATCAGGATTTGCAGGCAGAAATGAGAGCAATGTGGAAGAAAGATAAACAGACACTTCCAATAGTAGTAAGAGCAACAGGTCTTATAAAAAAGAATCTACAATTATATTTAGATATGTTGCCAATACATGTAACTCCATACAAATTGCAGAAGGAGTCATTACTGGGCACACAATGGGTGCTGCGAATAGCACTTCTGGCTGATATCAAAGATTTAAACTACCATCTTTATGGATTTTAATCGTACTTTGACTTAGGAATTGGGTCATTGTATTAGAAACCCAAAAGATTTGGAGAAGTTAAAAGGGAGATACCATTTTGGAAAAGTATCTATGAAGATCCTGGGAAACATAACAAAGATACTAAATGGATAGAAGAAATAAAAGAAAAATAAGTTTAAAGGCACAGGATATGAAATGAGATGAAGTAACAGCCAGAGAGATTGAAACAAAGTTAAGAAAAGCCTCTAATTGGAAAACCCTAGGCCCAGATGCAGTACCTAACTTCTGGTTAAAAGTATTAACATCTTTGCACAAAGATTTAACCATGAGTAAGAATTAATTATATGCATACCCCGAACAGACACCAACCTGGCTAGCAACAGAAAAAACAATGCTCCTACTTAAGAGTGAACCTGCAAGCTACCTTATAAGTTATAGACTAGTAACTTGCCTTCCAATTACATATAAACTATACAGTGTAATTGATGCTGAGAGAGTTTATAGTCATTTAGAAGAAAACTTAATTATGGCAATAGAACAGAAGGGCAATAAAAGAAAGTCATATGGAACAAAGCATCATTTGTTGTTAAAGTCATAGTGGAAAACTGTAAACAGGGGAAGAATTTAAGTATGGCATGGATTGGCTACAAAAAAGCATTTGATAGTATTCTACATTCATGGATAAAAGAGTGCTTAAAAATGTATAAGATACACCCTACACTGATCGATTACATTACAGTGACCATAAAACAGTGGCAGACCACTTTGCAATTAAGCCATGATAAAGGACAAATTATTATTTCAGCAATAAAAATTCAAGGGTGATATTCCAGGATGACTCCCTGTCACCGCTGCTATTCTGCCTTGTCCTGAATCCATTAAGCTGTCTACTTAACAGCTTAGGCCACGGCTGTAATTTGGCTCCTAGAAAATAACAAAGTGTAAAGACTTCTCACCTTCTCTTTGTCAATGATTTAAAACTGTATAGCTTATCAGATGAGGAACTGAAAACACAACTGCAATTTGTCAAAACTTTTCAGATGATACAAGAATGTCATTAGGTCTTGATAAATGTGCAAAAGCAACCTCTAAAGCAGGAAAACTGTAGCAACAGGAAAACATCAATTTGGGACAAGAATGTGATGTAAAAGAACTTGAGCAAGAAGGAGTGCATAAACATTTGGGAAATGATGAAGGATCCACAACAAAACATGAACAAATGTGAATAAAACTTAGTAAGGAAGGCTTAAATTAATCCTGAAAACAGTGTTGACATCTAGGAACAAAATCCAAGCTATAAACCAATTTGCACTTCCTGTCCTAACTTGCAGTTTTGGAGTGACTGACTGGCCTCAAAACATGTTGGATAGATTGGATAGGAAAACAAGAAGGATGCATCAGCCTCACAAAATGATTTGTAAAAATTAGTAGATACCAAGATAATATTTTTCCTGTTCCAAAGGAGGGATAGGCCTCCTTGAAATTGATTACATGTATAGATCTGCAGTCATGGGGCTCCACACATATCTACTGACCTCACAAGACCCAAATTTAGTGAATGTTTTGAAACCTGAGGAGAATAAATCTAAGATAGCTTCCCTGCTTAGTCTAGCAGAAGCATATCAGCTTCAAGCAGAAATGGAAATCAAACCAAAAGATAATAAAACTCATTCAGCAACTGAATGTGCCAAAAGATGAAAGAAAGAATATAAGGAGAAGGACCGTATGAGAAGGTAAGAAATGTGGAAAATGCATAAATATAGTTGGAAGTATAGAAAACTTCTGGAAGAACCTCATGTTGATCAGAAATGAACACAGGAATGATTAAGGAGAGCCAAATTCAAACCAAGAGATGAAATGTTAATATTGGCAACACAAGATAGTGGGCTATGTACATGTTGATCTACAAAGTCCATTGAACATGTGGAAGAAATAGGCAAATGTAGGTTTTGTAAAACAGAACTGGAAATAGTTGCAAACCTCATTGCTGGTTGTGACATACTAATGGCAGAAGGACTGTATACAGAAAGGCATAATAATGTGGCAAGACTGTTGCACTGGGGATTGTGCAAGCATTGTGGTATAAAAGTGGCTGAAAAACACTGGAAACATAAGCCACAAACCATCATAGAAAATAATGAAATCTACATCACATGGGATCATCCATTTGCAACAGTTCAAATGACAGATGCTAGAAAACCAGATATAGTGGTCCATGAAAAGAAGACAAAAGTAACATTGATCATTGAAATCGCCACAGTCAGTGACTACAGTTCCAATAGTAGTAGAAGCAATGGGTCACATAAGAAAGGATCTGTAATCATCTTTAGATATGTTACCAATACATGTAACTCTGTACGAAATGCAGATGGAGTCATTACTGGGCATGGTGCAGCTGCTGTGAAGAACACTTCTGGCTGACATCAAAGACTGAAACAATACTAATTTCATGAACTTTAATCATACTTTGACTTAGGAATGGGGTCCATTCCCGTCATGGTATTAGAAACCCAAAATATTTGGAGAGATTAAAAGAGAAATACCATTACATCTATTATTTACGTCATATAAATATGGGGAAATTCCTCAAGATTGGAGACATGTACTTATCAAACCTCTCTGTAAGGGAAAGGGGAGTAGGACAAACCCACAGTCATACAGACCCTTAAGTCTACTTTCATGTCATGAAAAAATAATGTTGAGTATAATATTGGATAAGTTATTGTCAGAACAGGAAAGGTTGGGACTTGAAACCATATATCAGCATGCATATATTAAAAATAGATCTATTACCACCTGTAACATGATGTTCTACAACAATATAAATATGATATTCCATAACAATATCATAACAGCTATGAATGAAAACTTGTGCTGTGATGTAATTCATATAGACCTTTCAGCATTTGACAGGGTCATACACAAAACACTGATCAATAAATTCGAGCAAATATTTATTGATGTAATCTTCATAAGATGCACAGCTGCAAGGTTTGTAAATAGTGACATTAGCTCTCAGTTACACTAGCACAGTTAATGATATTAGCTCTCAGTTACACTAGCATAGTTAGCGATATTAGCTCACAGTTACACTAGCATGGTTAGTGATATTAGTAATAAGTTACACAAGCATGATTAGCGATATTAGCTTTCAGTTACACTAGCACAGTTAGTGATATTAGCTCTCAGTTACACTAGCATAGTTAGCGATATTAGCTCACAGTTACACTAGCACGGTTAGTGATATTAGTTCTCAGTTACACTAGCACGGTTAGCGATATTAGCTTTCAGTTACACTAGCATGCTTAGTGATATTATTAATAAGTTAAACTAGCAAGGTTAGTGACATTAGCTCTCAGTTACACTAGCACGGTTAGTAATATTAGCTCTCAGTTACACTAGCATAGTTAGCGATATTAGCTCACAGTTACACTAGCACAGTTAGTGATATTAGCTCTCATTTACACTAGCACAGTTAATAATATTAGCTCTCAGTTACACTAATATGGTTAATAATATTAGCTCTAAGTTACACTAGCATGGTTAGTGATATTAGCTTTCAATTAAACTAGTACGTTTAGTAATATTAGCTCTCAGTTACACTAGCACAGTTAGCAATATTAGCTCTCAACTACACTAGCACGGTTAGTAATATCAACTTTCAATTACACTAGCACGCTTAGTAATACTAGCTCTCAGTTACACAAGCACAGTTAGTGACACTAGCTCTCCATTATACTAGCACAGTTAGTGATATTAGCTCTCAGTTACACTAGCATGGTTAGCGATATTAGCTCTCAGTTACACTAGCAGGGTTAGTAATATTAGCACTCAGTTACACTAGCATGGTTAGCGATATTAGCTCTCAGTTACACTAGCAGGGTTAGTAATATTAGCACTCATTTACACTAGCATGGTTAGCAATATTAGCTCTCAGTTACACTAGCACTGTTAGTAACTTTAGCTCTCAATTACACTAGCATGGTTAGGTTCAAGTCCTTAATAAAAGTTATCCTACCACTTCTGTGATTATAGCAGTGCCTAAGAGGAGGGTCTTCTCTATATTTGTGTGTGTGTGTGTGTGTGTGTGTGTGTGTGTGTGTGTGTGTGTGTGTGTGTGTGTGTGTGTGTGTGTGTGTGTGTGTGTGCACGCGTGTGTGTATTAATCACTTGCTCATAAAACAATTGATCACCAGAGATGAAAAAAAAAACATTTTTATTTACACTTTTTAAAGTCACAAAAAGATCTAATGTTTTGGTCTTAATGGCCTTCTACAAAGAAAATCAGAGTAGAAAATTAACCGATTACGAAATTAGTCAAATAAGTATTAGGTAAAGGGACTTAAAAGAGGAGCTACTAGGAGGACAATAAACAAAACAGTAAAGCAATTTGTGGTTTGAAAACACATAGTGACAAGTCAGATGAACTTTATAATAAATATTTAAATAATCCATCATTCATGTTCGTAGGCATAAGCATGCTATATTAAAAAAAAAATCAGCTTCCTTCCTTCCTTATTAGGTGGGAAGCCACGTTTAAGACCACAAATTCTGAATTAACATGATACATTATTCCAGACTTGATAAGGCTGCCTTTTGATTGTTAGTTTTTTAAGAATTGCTTAGCTGTAGGAAGGAAGTCAACACCACTTTGTATGTCGTTAAGGTCACTACTATGTGTCTGTCCACTGAAAACATAATAATGCAGCCTGACTCCATTAACAAACAGAACAAAAGGAATAAGGGAAAGCACTACTCCTTTTCCAAAATGGAAGCCTGAGCAGATTTAACAGACATTTAAACTTGGAGACACTCTGTAGGAATCCATAGGAACTTCTAGTGTGCTCCCATATTCTTGTTAACTTGATTTGTGAGAAGAGCTTTAGAACACTTTTTGATGGCATCCTTGTAGTAGCAATCTCTTAAACGTCCTTAGTTACTTGCTGAAATTCAGTAGGATCTCAACAAATATATATAACCCTAATAAATTCACTATCAAGCAGCAAAATTGACGTTTGATTGATGAACTCCATTTGCAAACAGAAACACGCTGCCTGCCTTTGCTTTTTCTATATAAAGTTGATTTTAGCAGACCAACTTGCACATACAATTTTATACCCAATTAAGTGATTTCTTGTAGGTCCAATAAGCCCAGAAATGTAAGACCAAAACTTTGTTATTTATATGGACAAATGTTCTTCAAATTCTGAAGCCTGCTTTTGAGAAATGAATGACTCTATGTAATGGCAATGAAGCCTGGTCCTAATCTGATGGTACATCCATCAGATGGTGTCTAGTGAGAAAAGCTTAGTTCCTTTTCTTTCTAGTTATGGCCTTACCCTCCACTTATATAATATCCAATAATAATAATAATTAGACATTGATATTAACATTAGATATTAATTATTATTATTATTATTATTATTATTATTAATTAGACAGTAATGCTTAATATCATTATCATTCATCTGCTGTGGTATTTGAGAGGTTGCCTATCTCGCTTTCTCCTCTAGTCTGTAAACCTTCTCCTTTGATGTGGCTATGGGATGAGCCACTGTATGAAGCCAGTAGCCATTTCTTTTTTCCTTAACATAGGTGCTGAGCCTGCTCTCTCCCTTGATCACTACATAGAGTAATGTTCCTCCTTCTCTGTGACCTCACACATAATCACTACATAGAGTAATGCTCCTCCTCCTCTGTGACCTCACACATAATCACTACATAGAGTAATGCTCCTCCTCCTCCTCCTCCTCCTCCTCTGTGACCTCACACATAATGCCCCTTTGATGCAGATTGCTATTCTACTTCCATTGCTCCCGTTTTTGCCTTTCCAAAACAATGTATCCTCGGGCATCTCTCAGTTTCATCCCTTCTTACAATTGCACTGTGTTTCTGTGACACCAGCAATGCTCATCCTTCCCCCTTGAATTATTGCTTGCAGATCCCCCATCTTTCTAACTAGATTAATTGCAATACAAAATAATACAACTCGGCATTGGTACAAATCACGCTACTTTATTGCTCTGAAGTCTATTTTTTACTTTTTTTCCCTCTGTCTCCTCTCTGATCTTATAAGTTTCTTTGACATTTTTTTTTCAATTTCCATCTTTGTTTGATAGTATATTTGTTGAGACGTAACCTTTTAACCCAAGTCTAAGCACCATTATACCTTTTAGTCAGTCATTGTCAGAAAGTCCATTGCGGCTCTAAGCATCATAGTTAATTTATATTTGATCTGTTGACCAAGTTATTCCCACTAGGCTGCTCTTATTTCAGGAAGGCCCTAGGTAGTATTCATACTGACAAGGGAAACTTTGGCCAGGTTGTCAGGGAGCTTCCCCTATTCTTTTTTTTTTTTTGATAAGTGCTATGGATTCTGAGAGTTGGCACAAAGGTTAAGATTACAAGATGGAGTTCATGCAGTACAGGGTTCAATTCTCTCAGCTTGGTTTACTTTGTGTGTGACCTCAAGTCACTTTACCAGACATTGCTCCTGGGTCACCTCTGAAAAAGGACTATGTGTCCAGTGGATCTAGCTGGTTAACAAATAGGTACTATTACTATTATTATCTTTTGCATCCGCCTGAGCTACCATCAAATCTGGCAGATGGGACCTCAATTTAATGTCTCAGATGAAACATAACACCCCCCTTATATTGCACTGCAGTGTCAGTATCCTAGCGTAGGAATAGAGCCCACAGCCTCCTGATTTTCTTGCATGAGAGGTGAGTGTGCTGCTGTTGAGCTAGTGTCACTAAAAGTATCAATTCTAGTCTACCATTGCCATAAGGCTCATCTGTCTGCTAGGCCATGTATCCTGCCAGTTTACTACTAACTCCAACCTCTTCTATCTTGCTAGGTCACATGTCCTTCCATTTTACTACTAGCACCAACCTTGCCTGATCCATTGCCATAGCTAGTCATTATGCTTTTCCCCAGTCATTATATTTTATCCTCAGCATGCTGCCTACTGGAAAACGTAACATTTCAGACAGTTCTACCTGAACCTCCTTTTCAAGGAATGCCTCTGCAACCCTTCCAGCCTTGCCTGTTACCACATCAATTGCTTCCTCTTCCAAGTCATTGGTCTACACTCCTCTCATGTTTTACTATATCTAATGGCTAAAAGTAGTTGTACTGAAATCTGTTCCCGCATGCCATCCTTCTTCAACTGCCACATCCTTCTTCTTTGGTCCTTGTACCACCTATCATCTCTTTCTCTAATAAAACAACATGATCTTATGTAATGTGAAGTCTTAAACCAAATTGTACAATATACTGAAGTTGCATTTGTATTTCATTGCTAAGGTATATATAAGTAAGGATTACAATAAGAATAAAACATGATATTACTTTATCAAGCACCATTTCTTAATAGTGTAATACTTGTTTTATTCTTTTGACAAGAGAATACAATGCATGCCTTTAAAGCATGCTAGAAACATACCCTAAAACAATTATCATTTCAAATTATTTTTTGCAACATTGTGTGCATTCATTCTTCCTCTGTCTCTGTTTCTCCATCCCTCCCTTCTATCTTCCATAGTGTTGCTGTTCATTATTAATTCAGTCATCATGCATTTTACATGAACAAATGCTTAAATTTTAGGCCACACTGTTGCTTTTTGCTACCATACAGCCATGGTTCATGATATGCAAACTGTTGTACAGTGTCTCTCCTCCCACTGACTGTGTTTGTTACAGTAACCTGTTTTAATATCAATCCAGGTTTTATCTGCAGCAGCTTTCCAGTTTATACCAATATACACAATCTGGCAGTATACACCAATGCACACCATCTGGCAGTATCTCCCAGTTGTTACCCATGATCATCACAAAGCACTACAGAAGCAACAGCAATTGTGTGTGAAATTGCTGAAAGACAAAAGTATCAGTGTTTGTAAGGCAGTGAGCAAAATCTGAAGTGAAGGGCACCCATGACAGACTTATCCAAAAAGTAGCATTAAATTGTTTGCTGCACAATTCCATTGATCTCTCTATTTTGTATGAAGTCACTGTCTCTAACACTACATTGTGTTCCTTAAGTCATGTGATTGGAAAAATGCCTTTGTGCTGCTATTCATTCTCCATGCAGACATGGAGGTACATCCCCCAGGCTCTTCTCTATAATATATTTACCCCACACCTCTTACATGAACTATCCAACATCTCTGATTTTTTTCATAACCCTTCTGTTGCATTCTTCTTCCTCCCACTAAGTTGTACATCGTCAGCCACATGATTTCAGGATCTCAGTCAAAAATATCAATAATATCTTCATCCCTGCATCATTGTATTTTTTCATATTCTGCACTGAAAAACAACACTGATTACAATGTCTCTAGTACTTTTTCCTTGAGAAACATTATCTATTTTATTTATTTATTTATTTAATTGTATGTTGCTGGCCTGATTAGTTTCACTAAGGTAATGGTCTTGTTTCATTGGAGAACCAAAAAAGTATACATACTGAACTGGAAAAATTTGTCCAGGGTACCAGGGAACTACCCTGCCTCTTTTTGATAAGTGCCATAGCATCTTTTACATCCATCTGAGCTAACACAAACTCGTGCAGATTGGATGTCAGTTTATCATCTCATTTGAAAGGTGGCACATTTACGACTGCATCATCCTCTTTATGCTGAATTGTAGTATCAGCAATAGGAAGTTAATCCAACTATCTGCTGAGACTAGAACCCAGATCTTTTGAAACTTTCCAGCACCAAAGACAAGTGTGCTTCGTGTTAAGCTACTGACACTTTTATAAGCATAATAGAGTAAACCTGCAAAGGTTATATCAGAACATTAAGTTATGGAACATTGAACCTCATATGGTCGAAACCATATAATCAAAGTTCCGTAACATCAAAAATAAATCTGTGTTTTTGACAGTTTCTAGCCCTCCTATACTGCTTTCTGGTGGGCTGCACCACCCCCACCCCCTGCAAATTATATATACCAACTCCAAGATTTCACTACAGTGGGGAAAAGGGTAACTTACCCAATCCTCACTGTGCTGCAATCTCAATAGAAACACTTCAACTTTAAAGAAAGTTTATATATGGTCTTATCCATATGAAGTTCAACTTTCTGAAAAGTCTGTCTTCTGAAGGGAATCTGACCAGCAAGGTATTATATTTCTGGTACTGTTGTCGTGAAAAGTATATCCAAAAGTCAGCCACATCTTTCGAGGAGGAACACATCTAGCTAAAGGAAGGTCTTGGGAACAGCAGTGACCATGACTCAGTCTTAAGTTGAATCAGGTAAGGATGGGATGCATGGGGGAAGAGGTATAGTAGTTTTGAACCAATTCCAGTAGATGATGATAAGACGTGTATTCCATGCAGTGAATAAAATACTGACAAAAGTCATGATGTAGTCATACAAAGTGCTTCATCAGAGTATGCATGAGAGTCTGGAAGAAAATATTGAGAAGATGACAAAAAACTTCAAACAACCACTTCTGTACAGTGAGTAAAGAAACACGAAGACTATCTTAAAATATCAGTTCCCGAACCTGGTTACTGTGAAGAGAAGGACAGGACTGATGAAATGACTTACTGACTGAAAAAGGAGGCAGAAGAGCAGCAAAACAGAGGATTATAGCAAAATGCTGGTTAAGAAAGCGCTCTTCAGCAGAGATAGGCTTCTGGTCAGAGCACATTGAATGAGGGTGCTGAAAGCTTGTATGGAAAGACAAAGGTCTTTTACACTGAAGTCAAATGTGAACGTACTACTGAAATAAGTAAATAAGAAAAAAATGCAAAGATAACACAGGGAAAAACCTCTACAAAAATACTTCAATCTGACATGGTCAGTGGATCAGCTTTAGAGGTGTCCTGTATTTCCTTAGCATTCAGACTTACTATGTGCAGTTACCGTGCTCAAAATATGGGTTCTGCACCTGGACTTCTGATACTGATATGTGCATAATTACATATGCATGTGTTTAATAGTTACAGCAGTTTTGTTAAGAATATGAAACTGTAGTTATACTTCATAGCATGGGTGGGCTTGGGACTTTGCCTGTTTCAGAGACTCAGTAAATATTAGTTACTAAATAGTTTCAGCATGATTCAGATTGCATTATGGGATTAGGCCTTCACAAGGGTTGTTGTATAGGTTAGAGTAGGACTGGGATGACACACTGTGGGTGCACACAACAGCTTACAATACAGAAACTGTTTATGTCATTTTTTTGGAGCTCAGTGGATAAACAAGCAAACTCTTTACTGAATAATATTCTCTTCACTGGGCTGGTGTGAGCTGCTGTCACATTTATCCAACTGACCAGCATATTCATTCAAGAAAAGTGGATAGTCAAAGACACTGTGTTTAATTTGTATAGCTCACTCACTACTTGTACCACCAAACTGGCAACTGATGTACATTATCTCAAGGGCTTGCCTCAAGAACCAAACCAACTTTTTTAATGCTCTTTGTACAAATGGACTTTGGAGCAGAGACCCCATTTGGCTTAGACTTATAAAGTACAGCACTTTGTGCTGTCAAAGCCCCTGTATGCCCAAACATGAGAATATGCTACCTGAACTTTTTACAATAAATTCTTGAGTCACTGTATCATTTGAATTAGACAACCCCCTCTCCCCTTTCAACTATTGTAGTGACATAGAAGATTTTTCTCTAAATGATGAAAATGCCTAAATAACTCCTGTCTGCTACACAAGTTCCATTTTAGTCAGTTCAATGACAACACCATGGAACTGTGTATTAGAACCAAACAAAAAGAAAAGGCTTTTACTTCATATGGAAGCGTTACCTGAGCTAAAGAAAATCCTACAATTTGCATTCCTCTGTATATTTTTCCTTTATTTTTCTCTGTTTTTCCCTGCATATACATTGTAAGGAATAGGAGAAAATAGCACAGAACCTGCAATTTTTTTTAAAATCACGTGCTTCTGCTTATGCAAGGTATGCCATTTGTATCTGAAACTGTGCCAAAGAAGAAGCATTTAATAATCAAAACTCACTAGCCAAGCCTAACTGTTAGCCTTTCCTTTGCTCCCTTCCTATGATTTATTGTCTACAACTAAAATTTGGCAGTGTTTCAAAGAATGACGTTTAACTCCATATGGTCATAGCCCAGAGTAAGCAATCATGTTCATCATTTAATATCTGTGCTTCATGTCTTCCAAGAAAATACACGTATTATTTGCATTCTTCTATACACAAATCAGTATGTCCATAAATGCCCTACTTTCAGGTAGTAGCAGCTGATTGTAGGCAGAACAGTAGAGATGCCTTCAGTTTCCAGACAAGTAAGCATTATAGTATTACTTACTTAGTGTAATACCTGGTTTATATAATGCAATGAATTTATATATGTAATATTTATTATTTTGAATCACAATACCATATAAAGTGGACAAATAAATGCAGTTACAAAACCATTTTGACCTCAGCATGTGTACAAACCAAGATTATATGCAGAAGTTCATGAAAACGTTACTATGCATTAGGATAAACTAAAAAAGTTGCTTTTGCTCTGGAAGTTGAAATATAAGCAGAAAACTTCCTAGCTGCTTATTTTTTATTATTTTTTTATCCTCAGAGACCTATGACGTTCATCTGACCTTTATAGAAAGACTATTTAATGAATGATATGTTGCAGCATTACTCTATATCACTCAGCTTTATTCCTGTATGATAAATGCTTTTGTCCACTAACTGAATTAAAAAATGATCATGATTATTCATATATGAATAACAATTACTTATTTCGGCCACTTCAGTGGCATAGAGTGATAAAGCCCTGAATACACCCCAGCTGACCCAGGTTCGATTAATGGTTCAAACGACTGAGACAGCAACAGGGAAGGGATGGATGTACCCATCCAAGGCAGGAGGGTACTCACTGATACTCTATCTAAGAGGATGCATGGTTCAAAGAGGGTGTTGCCCTCAGACATAATCAATGAGAGTGGGAGGGTGGCAAAAGAGAGTTAAAAACGCCCCCCAATGGAAACACAGACGAGCCAAGGTCCTAGGACATTCTCAAGATCTATGACTGGCCAGTAAGTCCAGAGGGTTTGGAGAGTATCTAATAGACCTGATGTGGACACTGAGTACTAGGGGCTGGGCTGGTAAACATGAGGTCCAACGTGATAAAAAAAAAGAATTGTTTTGATGGCTAAGCTTAGTCAAATGTTTTAGTATTTTTAAACTAATTAAGTTATGGACTACTTTTAATTGTTTCTGAATGCTGCTTTTTAGTTAATTGGCCTGTTTTTGTAACAAATATAGAAGTAAGGAAAGCCTGCTACTCTCATGCTGAGGTCAGCTACACTCCCTGCATCTCTGATTGTGTTTCTGTACTTTACAAGATTTATGAAGCCGCGATAGTACAGCGGTAGCATTGTTGCCTCACAGCAAGAGGTTCTCCTGTTCGATTCACGGCTGGAGTGACTTCTGTGTGGAGTCTGCATGTCCTCCCTGCGGTCGAGTGGCCTCCGAAATACATGCGTGAATGGGCGTGCCTTCGCTGAAGGTTGGGCGTCGGGCTGGCAACTCGGCACCATAAAAAATCTACTGCCAATCATTAGCGGACCGGAGTTCTGCTGTGGCGACCCCTAACCGGGAAAAGACAAACAACAACTTTATAAGATTTGTGAGACAGGATGTCAGATTGTTGCATCTGAATGCACATTAGGGCATTATGCAGAAAGCACAACACTCTCTACTTGTCAATATTTGTTTATTCTTCTTTTTGCTTTGCTGTAGCAGTGAGCTGCAATCCTGTGTGATGCAATCACTGCAAATTCTCTAAGTTTTTCTTAAAAAAATCCCTAAACTGTGATAGTCTGATGGCAGAATGAAAATACAGCAGAGAAACTACATGAATTAAAAATACTTTTCATAGAAATTGTACTCCACTTCTACCATTCCTGGTTCTGATGAATTGGCAAGTAATTGTATTTTCAGTGCTTGAATAGTGAGATGAAGCAGACCGTGTGTATTACTCATATGAGAATTTCAAATGCCATTTGTTATAAGATACTGCTTGACAGCATGCCTCAGATCACACTGTACAATATGATTCTTACAGGACAGACATGTTTGATTTATTATAATCTGTCTTAGATTACAACCTGAGGTTATCTTTAGCCTTCTAATTACTTTAACAAAAGCACTTTAAAATGGAATGGAATTGATCACAGAAGTCACAATGTGTTAAGTGAGTTCCATGAAGGTTTTCTTCAGTGAAAAGACTTTTATCTTATGCAGCAGGAGAACATCCAGAACCTTCTCTGTAATGTAGTATTTTAAGAGCTAGTGTTATTTGTTGATGAGTGCTAGGCTAAAAAATAAAATAAAAAGGAGCTACAGGGAAAGACATATGTAAAATAAGTGTCCCTGATTCCCTCTGCAGTTCACAAAATTGTGAATTACGTTTACTGCTATTTTTTCATTTGCATGCTTTTACAGACATCAGCAAATAATAGCATTTGTGTAAAACATGGCAATAGTTGTTTCTGAAAAAAAAGCAGATTATAACCTCTTACGGGATGGCATAAATAGCTTCACTGCACCTCCCTCCTCAGATGGAACTGACAACTATGTGGAGTTCAACACAAAGTCTTTATACAAACACCTGAATAACTGCATTGACTTAGCCATACTAGATAGGACCAAAACAAGCTTGTCTGGTGGACAACTGCTATTGGCAGATTTTACAATAAGAGGAAGAAATTGCTGTCTAAGAGTAAGAGGGAGTGAGCCCTAAATGGGAAACGCTCCCTCCTCAGCTTAAACAACCAAATAAGACTTCTTGTGAAGTCTTCCAATGCTAACCATGAATCCAAATTAGTTTCCTCAACTAAGGACAAACATAAGGCATTATTTATCTACATCTCCAACCTAAAAGGAAAGGCCCAGATTTGTGCTGAACTGGTAGTTAATGATACCATATATACCGAGCCTGTGGACATTGCTAACCGGTTAGCTGACCCCTGTCCCTGTCTCACTTATACCAAGACATCCCTACCACCTGTCCTCTGCCTAACAGCATAAGAATGCACACAGTCGTGAGAGACCTGGGCACACAGGTTGACAGCAAACTTACCTTTGATCACCATGTCTCTACGATGGTAAGAAGGCCATTTTATATTGCTCACCTCATAACTATGGGCATTGCCTCCAGAAAAAAAGAAGTTATAACCTCCCTGTACTCTTCCCTCATCAGGTCAATAATTGATTACAATGGCCCTTTTGGTATGTATCTTTCCAAGCACCTGCAGCAATTGGAGAGAGCACAAAGGTTCCTCACAAGGAAAATTCAAGGTCATCAGCATCTGTCCCATGAAGATCATCTGAAATCACTGTCACTTTATTCTGTTTCATACAGACTACTCAGAAGTGACCTCTGCCTTGCATATAAGGCAATATTTGACCTTGCTTTATTGGAAATGCTGCAGATCTGTAAGTCAAATGGTACACAGGTTACTCGCTGTAATGGATTTAACCTGGATTGTGACATTTAATAGAACCTGCTGGAGGGACAGATTTGTCTCCAAGAGGTTACCACACCTTTTGAACAGACTCCCACTTCATGTCAAGCAGAGCACCTCATAGGCCTTCTTCAAACATAATCTGCATGATTGGATGGGTAACCGAAATTCACTCCAGGGATTCCTGCTATGTCCCTCTTGGTCAGAAATGACAGGTGCTGATCATGGAAATAAGGGTAAGACTTGACTAGGTTTGTAAGGGCCCTAGGGTCATTAGCCTAGTAACCTCCTTTGATCCTGTGATCTTATATATTAGGATTACTAAGGTGAATGCAGTTACATCACCTGGTTTAAATTAATGTTATAGCTTAAAACCTGTTTGCATAGAAAGAAGTTAAAACACTGATCTGAATAGATAAATTAAATGTTGGTCATTGTTCTATCACATCATTTTATGTTATAAAAAGAATTTTTTTATTTGGCATGTTTTTTTAAACTTGCGAAAGCACAATCATTGGAGTGAAAGCACCTGTTATTTAGTAAAGTTCATTCTTTTTATGTTTTCCATTCATGGTTTGATGTTATCATAGTACATTAGTGTAGCTAAAATTCAATGTACTTCAAAGAATTAAGAACAGGTTTCTCTGATTGTAACCTTTTAGTTATCGGTTCTTGAGATGGAAGTGAAGATTAACCTCTTGAGCTTCTATTCCCGCTCACTAGGCTGGACAAGGAGAGGGTCACGGTGAGCAGCCTGTCGGGCGCTAGGATCTGCCACATAACACAAACACTCAGGTCACACCAAGGCAAGTACAAATATGACTCAGTCATTGTCCATGCTGGTGTGAATGACCTGAGACGTACCTCCCTGGACTACATGAAAAGAGACATAAAGGAGCTCTCTGAGCATGTAGCCCAGGCCGGTATGACCCTGACCTTGAGTAGCATCTTACTCTCACCAAGAATGATGCCACAATATGAAGACAAGATAATCAATTTCAACAATTGGCTTAAGTACTGGTGTCATTCAAAGGGGATCCAATGCCTGTCAGCTTGGGATGATATGCTCAACAAGCCACGATGCTTCGCTAGGGACGGCTTGCACCTGTCACCCCTGGGCTTTCAGATATTGGCAAAGGCTCTTGCTACCCCATAGTGCCTTTTTTAGGCAAGGCTCAAAAGACAAACCCACCTCCATAGGTATCACAAGGGATAAGAAACTAAGAGTAATGCTACTCAACGCCAGAAGTCTAAACCTCAAGATGCACACACTTGAAACTCTCCTTAGCATGGAGAACATCGATATCTGTGCAGTAGCAGAAACCTGGTTCAGGGCTCCCGACAGCACCCCAGCACTACCAGGTTATACCTCATACCATGCTTTTCGGCCCCAAAACTTGGACTGAACCACAAAAGGAGGGGGAGTATCGATATTCATCAAAGATACCCACACCTCCAGGTTGGTGGCAAAGCACGAAGCATCAGAGACTATCCATGTGCAACTAACAGTGGGTAAAACTGCCTTCCAGTTTATAGCCTGCTACAGACCACCCTCCTAAACCCAGGAACCCCACTCGGCCTTTCTGAGAACACTAGAAAATATGAAGGTCTCTCCAAACACCATTATAATGGGTGACTTCAACTACCCAAACATAGACTGGGAGCATTACTCTAGCTCCAACACCCTAGCCCAAAGGTTCCTAGAATTTATAAACTCAAATGCTATGGAACAACTTGTTACCACTCCCACAAGAGGGGAAAACATACTGGACCTGATCATCACCAACATGGGGACTCTATGCTCCAGACCAGAAGTGTATCCCTCACTGGTAAGATCAGACCATAAACTAATCTCACTGGATATTCACATCCCAACCCCACCCCCTGCCCAGAAAACCACAGTGAAAACTTCTCTAAAGCAAATTTCACACTCCTCAAAACCGAGGTGGAATCCTTCAAAGCCCCCGGGCCTGTGGAAAATACGGCCCAGACCGCAGAATCCTTTATAAACGCATTCTATGAACACCTTCAGGAATGCATGGATCATGTGATCCCAAATAAAACCAAGACCCAATCCTCCAAAGGCAGATGTCCTGTTTGATGGACCCCAGCCATAAACAAACTATACAATAGAAGGAGGAAGCTACTAAATGATAGAGCAAAATCCCAAAAAAGGAAGGCATCACTGATCAGTATTAGCAAAAAACTACGGGCACTCATAAAATTCTCTAAGGCCAGCTTCGAGAGAAAAATTGCACAGGACACTAAGGATAATCACAAGGCTTTCTTTAGTTATGTTAGGAACCTGGGTGGTAATTCCCAGATATGCTCAGAATTAGTCCAAAATGACAAAAAATACACTGAACCCTCAGACATTGCCAACATCCTAGCTGACAGGTTCAGAGCAAACTTCTCCCCCCTCCCCACCAAAAGGGCAAATATCTATCCCAGCAGAGTGCTGCCCCCCTGACATCTCAGATGCTCAGGTAAGAGCCGCCCTCCAAAGCAAAAACACAGCATCAATGGGACCAGACGGTGTCCCGGGCTGCGTCCTACATGAACTCCAAGAAGAGCTAAACCCAAACATAAAACTACTGTTCAATCTCAGCCTTATTACAGGATATATGCCCAAAGAGTGGTGTACAGCAACAGTGGTCCCTCTCCATAAAGGTGGTGCCTCAACGGATCCTGTAAACTATCGCCCCATAAGCCTGACTAGCTTGGTCTGCAAAGCTATGGATGGATCATCATGGACCTCATAAATAAAGATATTGGAGACCTACAGACACTGGATCCTACCCAGTTCGGCTTTGTTAAGGGCAGATCCTGCCTCTTAAACCTGGTTGATTTCTTTGAAACAGTCACCAAGGCCATTGACGAGGGGAAGGTTGTCCACACAGCCTACCTGGACCTCGCAAAAGCCTTCGATACAATACCCCACTCGGGCATTATAGATAAGCTCACCAGCTTAAATATAAACCCCTATGTCACTAGATGGATTGCAAACTGGCTCAAGGACAGAACCCACATGGTTAGAATTGCTGGAGCCATGTCAGACTCCAAACCAGTTACAAGTGGTGTCCCACAAGGTTCAGTCCTGGGACCTCTCTTGTTCGGTATATATTTCTCGGAGGTACAGGCCAACACGGAAGGACTGTGGCTGACCAAGTTCACAGATGACTGCAAACTGGGTGCCATAATCAACTCTCCAGCCGACACAAGCATCCTCCAAAAGGGCCTCATAGAAACAGACAACTGGTGCCAGAGCCATGGCCTCAAGCTAAATGTCAAAAAGTGTATAGTCATCCCCTTTGGCAAAAACAAAGTGCCCACAAATTACCACATAGGTGGTAATCCATTAAGTACAGAAGAAGTAATTAGGGACCTTGGGACCCAAGTTGATAGCAATCTCTCATTTGACAACCACGTGGCCAAAGTGGTTAGAAAAACATTTTATATAGCCCACCTAATCATGAAGGGATTCACATCTAGATCAGGGGAGGTCATTGTGCCTCTTTACTCATCCCTCATCAGGCCCATAATTGAGTACAATGCCCCTTTTGGGATGTACCTCACCAGACACCTGCAGCAACCAGAAAGACCCCAAAAGTACCTCACCAAGAGGATCAAAGGGCACAAACAGATGCCATATGCTGCCCAGTTAAAGAAACTCCAGCTCTACTCAGTGGCATACCACCTGTTCAGAGGCGATCTGTGCCTGACATATAAAGCCATGTCCAACCCGGAATTAATGGACATGCTGCACCTCAGAAAATCAAAATCCCATCGAGCTACGCGCTCGAGAGACTTGAACCTCAGCACTGAAATAAATAGGACATGCTGGAGGGACAGATTCATAACCCAGAGGCTCCCTTCACTCTGGAATAAAATCCCAGTCCAGGTTAGGCAGAGTCCCTCATTGACTCTCTTCAAGAGGAATCTTGATGAGTGGATGGGAGATCATAGGTTTACCCCGGGTATCACTTCTGTGTCACTGTTAGACAGAGGCACAGTATACTAACCTCAAAAAAGGGCATAGCAAAATAAATTTAAAATGGGTGGCGAAAGCCAAACACATTCTGGCTAGGCTTATAAATGCCCTAGGGCAGATAGCCTAGTATGAACCTATGAACCTATGAACCTATAATACTAACGTATCTATTTAGGCCAGGATATATATCTAAATGAAATATTCAATTTATTCATTTTTGTTCCATGTTTTCTGTCTCAGTTATTATATCACATTTCCTCTTTCTTTGGTTAATAACCTGTTACACAGCAAAATTAAAATACTGCAATTCTCCCTTTTCATTTGTATGTTCATATAAAGCATTCTACTATGTCACCTTCTGTCTGATAACTGATCATCAGTCCATTCCTTCAATTTTCCTTTAGTTTTACCAATATAATAGGCTTGCAGGTAATGCATATGACCATATACACAAGATTTTAGAGTCACAGTCTGCATAAGTTTTAAACATCTCTGAGTGATAGGGAGATAAAAGATTTTATTATCATAGATATACCTACAAAATTGGCATTCAGTACAAGGAAAAGTACCTTCTGTCGGACTGTATATACTAGTAATACATTTAGTTTGCTCCCTATAGCATAACTTTTGTTTCAAGTTCTGTGATCTTTTATAAGGAAATCTAAGCTGATCAGATGCATACATGTCCTTAGAACATAGATACTATTGAGAATATGCCTCAATTTAGTGCTGAAATAAGTAAATAAGAAATATATATATATATATATATATATATATATATATATATATATATATATATAAATATAAAACACAGGGAAAGACCTCTACAAATATACTTCAACAGCAGTGGATCAACTTTAGAGGTGTCATGTATTTATTCAGCATTCATACATAGTATTCTGCCCTGTACCACATTAGCTTGTCTGTTATAAGTCAATGTCTGCCATATACATTGTCTGCTGTTAATTTTCTCATAGATTCATTTCCCCTGTGAGACCTATTGTCTCAGCTAGTAGATGGTTTGTAGAACAAGTATATTATTTGGAAGATAGTTTAAGAAAATTGTTGCTGGTTCTTCAACAAAATGAATGTATTCAGATGAAGATTCATGAGGGAAGGTAAGAAAAAGTTATGTCATCAGCAAAGTAGTGATGTTACAGTGCTCATGTTCAAACAGCGTCTCTCAAAGGCAGCATTACACAGAGAAAGTATAACTGTGTAAATTGAACTTACCATAACAGAAGATGTTTGAATGATCACTGCTGCAATAGCCTTAGGTATATGGGTTATATTCTGCTAAGGATATAACAGGTGGCCTGCTTACAAAACTTCAGGCTACCTTCTATGCACACAAAATGTGAAGCAACTTGAGTTGAGTTGACTAAAAGACAAGTCTGGGCACAAAACCCTAGAGACCTTTCCTGCCATCAGGGAGAGGGAGGCTGAGCCCTGAAAGGGATAGGCTAGGAATAAAAAAAATAATAAATGTCCGGAACCCTGGCAAAAAAAAAAAAAAAACACCAAAAAACAAGGAGGGTGGAGAGAGGGAGTGGCTAACGTAGCAGTGATCACTCAGACTTCTACTGTTATGATACACAAATGTACTAGATTATCATAGCTAACTATATTTGGGAGGTGGAAAGATAAGACTCCAGGAGCCCCTGGAGAATGGTCCTAGCAAAGCATGATCTAGACCTAGAGAAGAAATCCAGCTTATTGTGCTTTGTAAAAGTACATACCGAGGAAAAAGTAGAAGCTTATAGAACACTTCTAGAATCTAACCATTTCCAAAAAGCCATAGAAGAAGCCAAGGTTCTTGCAGAATGGGCCTCAGCCCTGCTTGGAATAGATTTGTCATGGTGAGTATAACAGAAGTTAATAGCCTTAGATGACCATTTGGAAATAGACTGTTCTGACATCAGTTGTCCCTCCTTCTTACCTTCACAAGAAATGAACAACTGATCAGGTGATCTGAAAGATTTAGTTCTGTCAAGATAGTACCTGAGTTGCCTGTGGACATCCATTGTATGAAGCATCTTTTCTCCCTCGTTTTTACGTTCAGGAAAGAAAATGGGGAGATGAACAGTTTGACTTTAAACTCAAATACTTTATGCATAAAAACATAAAAGAAGGCTTAGTTCTCAAAGAAACCCTGCTTTTTGGAAAATGAGGTAGGGCTGAATCACCATAAGAGCTTGGAACTCAGATGCCCTTCTTGAGAGGTCAGAGCAATCATTAAAGCTGTCTTCCAAGTTCAAAACCTCAAGACAGCCAGATCAGCTCGTTTAAATGGAGCAAATGTTAGTGCCTCTAACACAAAATTAAGATCCCAGGGAGGGGTCACCGGTTTACTTGGATGCTTCTTATGCAAAATCCCTTTAAAGAACATTTTGACATGCAACTGCCTTGAAAAGGGAGGATGCATGGGCAGACATGCTGAAATGGCCCATAAATGAACCCTGATAGAGGAATAAGAAAGGCCACAGGATAGTAACAAATATTGTAAAACCAGAGAACAACTATCCCTGAATGGGTGCTGGTTATGCTGTTGACACCATCTAGAAAACCTTATCCATTCTTAACATATGATTTTCTAGTACCAGGCTTTCTTGCCTCTATTCATACATGCCACACACCCTCAGAAAACAAGTGAATAAAAGGAATTAATACTCTATCATCCAGGCAGTCAATCGAAGATGATTGATGTCGGGGTATATCAAACAACACTGTTCTTGTGTGAGTAGATCCATTCTGTGAGGAAGTTTATGGTAATTGCCCCTGGCCATTTCCAAAAGAAGGGAGAACCATGGTCACCTGGGCCAGAAAAGAGTCACCACAATAATCTTGGGAGATTCTTTCTGAGTTTTGAAAAGTACCCCGGATATTAGTGGAAATGGTGGAAAAGCATACAGGGACATTCTTGTCTAAAAAAAGAAAAGGCATCTGTCTTCCAGGCCTTGCTTGGAGTCCTGGAACAGAATTTTGCCAGTTGACTGTTCATAGAGGAGGCAATGAGGTCTATTTGAAGAACTCCCCACAGATGAATCAAATCTTGGAAGACCCTTGGATCTAGTTTACATTCATGAGGTCTGCACACAATTTTGCTCTAATGGAATATAATGCCTGTAGAGTGAGGTTGTGCTGTGAAGCTATATCCCAAGCTAATAGGGCTAGTCTGCAAAGGGGATACAACCTGGTTCCTTTTTGCTTGTTGATGTACCACATCACTGTGGTATTATCTGTAACCACTTGAAGAGGTTCCAGGGACCAAAGATGGTCCAGAGAACTGACTGCCAAGATCAGGGCAGGCATCTACTTGATATTTATGTGCTTGTGTCTGTCCTTAGTGTTCCATAACCCCACACATTTATGTGTCCTGAAACTACTTCCCAAGCAAATTCTGAATTATCTGTGGTGATAGACTGCTTTGGAGAAGGGAGGGTGAAGGGGAGACCTTGATTTAAGAATATCTTTTGTCTCCACCAAGTGATTTCTCTTCTGACCAATCCCAGTACTGGGATCTAAAAAGATAAAGGATGTTGATGCTGGGACCAAAGAGATTTCAGCTACCACTGTATCTTTCACATGTGGAGGCTTGTCAGGGGAAGAATGAGAATCATAGATGCCATGACATCCAAAATTGTGAGGTATTTCCTTCGCTGGGGCTGAGGTCCAAGCAGAAAAAATTAGAACTAGATATAAATAAAGATCTACTTTTTACTGAGGAAGAAGAGCTCTTTGAACTGAGGTGTACAGTTAACATCCCAGGAACACAATCCTGTGTGAGGGAGTCAAGAAAGACTTTTGAAAGTTGTCTTGGAATCCCAGATTGTGCAAGAGATCTCTCACCCAAGAAAGAGATTGCTGACTTTTTGAAAGACTCTGCAAAGATAAGCAAGTCATCTAAACATGGAAAAATATGGATACCTTGTAGCCTGCAATGATCTATAACTGGAGCTAGATGTGTTATGAACACTTCTGGTACAGTGGATAGTCCCAAGGGTAAGTCAGAGAATGGATATTGTGATCCAGACGCAAAAAAAATAAGTTTTGATGAACATCATACTTCTCAACCTCTTAACTCAAGAAATCTGGACAAAGCCTAAAATAATGGGGGGGGGGGCAAAGGCCGAAAAATAGGGACAAATTTTAAATACTGTTGTTATAAACTTAGAAACTTCTAGAATAACAGAATTTGTGTTAGCATGCATTTTCTGAAGGATATTAAGTTTGAAACTCAAATATATGTCATTATTTGGTCATTTTTAATTAATTCAATCCTCCGTGATCTGCCAGAAAAACACTGATTTATTTGAGGAATAGGCCAAATATTTGATGCAAAAGTCTGCACATTCTGCAAAAATCTGTACAATTGAGAGGTATGATGAACATGAATGTGATGATAAGCATCAGGTCTAGAGTTACCAGGAAACTTGAAAAACAAAGAAGAGACAACAAGTTGTGAAGTGACACTATCACAAACAGATTTAGGCAAGAAAGATCCAGAGCTGGTCTCCAATCATTTCTTTTTTTTTTTTTTGGGGGGGACTACGAACATCATTGAATAAAATCTCTTCCCCACCTGGGAAGGAGGAACTGGTTCTATCACTCCTTGGGACAGCATGTGATGAAGAACAGGTGTAAACAAAATAATCCGATCTGCAGGATGGGGAATGACCCCCCTGGAAAGAAGGAATTTCCTCCCACAGCCATCTGTAACCTTGATGAATGATTTTCAGAACCCATTTGTCTGAAACAATCTGTTGCCAAAGAGAAAAATGGATATTCAGACTTTCTGGATGGGAAAGAGGGCCAGGGTGGGAGGAGGGTCAC
Source organism: Protopterus annectens (assembly GCF_019279795.1). Taxonomy (NCBI): domain Eukaryota; kingdom Metazoa; phylum Chordata; order Ceratodontiformes; family Protopteridae; genus Protopterus; species Protopterus annectens. The sequence continues at coordinate 510,656,023 of NC_056736.1, forward strand.
AAGGTCTCTTGAAGATTCCTTCAGACTTGTTGGAGTGTCCTTGGTTTTGGTAGGTTTGAGACTTCTTTTTGGAATCTCCTTTCCAATAATTAAATGTCAGTTTACCTGAATTCTATTGAGATGGTTTATTTATTTTTTTTTTTGCTGAAATTGGATCAGGTGAAACAAAATCCCTTGGACAATTTGAAAAAGGAGGGCTGAAAATGTTAGAGATTCCCTGGATTAGCTTCCGCTTTCATTGTACTTTTTAATCACCTCTGCAGCAGAAGGGCCAAAACCTAAATCTCTATCCAAAGGAGAATTTAAAATCTCATTTTAATATTATCTGGAATGTTCTAAGAATGTAGCCAAATAAACCTCCTTAAACCTGTACCTGTGATATTAGCCCTACCAGAATTATCAACAGTCATACACACACTGCAAACAATGAGTAGTGACCGGTGCAATAGAATAAAATAAGTTATTTAAAGCAGATATTTCTTCACAAGAAGAAACTGTACATAAAACATTCCTCATACTTTCACAATATGTCAAAATAAACTTTAACATATTTGCCTGACCATTTAAAATTGTGAAATTCAGAGTTAGAGAAGTAGACATTTTTCTGTACCTATCAATAATTTTCGCATTCTTATTAGAGAGAGTAGGATTGGAATTAACTAAGTGCTTAGCAGCAGAGGAGTCACCTAAGGCTATCGCTGTTGGATCTGGTTTGTGAATAGTGTATAAAAATGTAAAAGAATGATGAATTTTATACATCCTGTCTGCTTTTTTAGGGACAGCTGGCTGACTATCAGGAAAACTGCAGGCAGTAAGACAAATATCCTCTAAAGCAGACAGGACAGGAGGAATGGGTGTAGGTTCTAGAAAATCCTTCTGTAACAACTCATAGCATTTTTTTGAGGGACTGAGAAACCTCATTGTTCTCTTATTTTAGAATTAGGAAGTGGGAGGGGAATTTTATAGTTGGGGGAAGGAAGGGAGTTTTTGGGTTAGGGAGTGCTAAGCAAGTTTTATGTGTAGGGAGCAGGAGGGGGGTTTAGAGTTAGGGAACATTCATGGGAATTTAAGTTTATGGAATGGGGTTGGAGTTTTAGTTTTAGGGAGCAATCGGACTTTAGGGTTGGGGTGTAGTTTTAGGGTAAGGGAATAAGGACTTGGGTTGGGAATTGGATGGGAGTTTTAGGGTGAGAGTTTAGGTTCTAGTAGGACTATAAAGTTTTATAGGATTTGGGTGTTGAGTGGGCTACTTGGAAATAGGCTCAGGCTACTGGGAGCTCGAACATTTACTTTTTCAAGTAAGTGGCTACGAACAAGTGTGTCATGAACTACAATCACACAAGCACCTGTAGCCAACCCTGAAATGCTATACAATAATCCAAATGGTATCCTTTGCTCCAAGTTTGTTTACTACCATTTTTGTTATAAAATAATTGTATGGATTTCTCTTTTTTCATCATAAAAGAAAATGTTGCAGCCAAAAACTATTTTAGTTTATTCCATCTTTCTCTGAAAATGAACTTTATTATTAAAATATTTAAATATTTTCCACTGATTAGCTTGAATTCTGATATATTGGAGTTTATTTTGAGAAGCTTTTCTTATATTCAAATTGATTAAATGATGCTCCTGTGCAGAGAAAATAAAACTAGGAAATTATTAACATGGTAACTATATTCTGGAATACATTAATGTAAAAATGCATTAGTAATTTATTATTATAAATATATTTCTGCACCCCACAAAGCAGACTTGTATGTTATTTTAATTCAATAATGATTTTTTTCCAAGTATCAGAGGAGGGAATTGCTAGATATAATTAAGCAGTTATCAGTTTCACTTATCTTAATGACACTATTAAACTGATGTCTTTATGAGTTCCTGTGCATCCATTAATAAACATAAACATCATTAACCTTGCTATTAGAGCAGCCACGGTGGTGCAGAGGTTAGCCTTGCCGCCTCACAGCAAGAGGTTCTCCGGTTTGATCCTTGGCTGGGGTGCCTTCTGTGCAGAGTCTGCATGTCCTCCCTGTAGTTGCGTGGGTTTCCTCAGGGTGCTCCGGTTTCCTCCCACATCCCAAAGACATGCTGTAGGTGGATTGGACACTCTAAATTGGCCCTAGGCATGAGTGTGTGCATGTGTGTGCCTTCTGTGGAAGGTTGGGTGCTGGGCTGGAAACTCAACACCATAAAATTCTACTGCCAATCAAATGCGGACAGGTGATCCACTATGGCGACCCCTAACCGGAAAAAAGCCAAAAGAAGAAGAAGAAGAAGATCATTAATCTTGCTATTCCTATCTGCATTAGATACTTCACTTATATCAGTTAGATGCAGGTACATTGTCATTCACCAAAAGAATAGAAGGCTCTTGTCTTCTAGCTCACAAGATAAAAATGCCTAACAAAAAGAGAACTTTGTCATCATCTGTTATTCTGACAATACAGAGTAACAACGCATTTATTCTTTGTTGTACTTCAGGAACAGAAGGAATATTCTACCTGCTATGACAGAAGCCATGATTAGTTTGCTCCAAAGACATCAATCAGCTTACAAGGCAGAAAAAGTTTTTTACTTTCTTCTGTGATTCTCACTGATGTAAATGACCTAGGAAAAGTTGGCTGGCTGTGTCATGTTTGATCACACAAACTCTTTACTGAGTGCCATCATGGAGAAAGAAAACATTATCAAACATACAGAAAGGGCTGTTTTGATAACCAAAGACAAAACAGCCATTTTTAACAATATAAATGAAAACTAATATATATTACAGTATGTCTTTGTGCGGCAGTCAGTCACCATGATCATCTTCCAGGACTGTACCCACCCTTCAGCTTACTATACAGAGCACAGAGGTCACTGAAGCTCAAATTAAATGGACAATAACCAACAAGCAATGACCAGAGTACCAATGACTATTCTGCAGAAACTCCTCATGTTATTGTCCCATATTACCCACCACTCAGAAAGAAGCTGTATACCATGACATACATCTCTTGCATATTTCACTGCACGTGCTAATGTACTCCATTCAGTATATGCAGCACAAGCTTCCACATGCTTTGTTTCCTTAAGAGGCAGAACTTTTCCTTGTACTAAGGAATCTTTCAGTTTGTATGGGCCCTCACCATGAGAATGCCTAACACGCATCATTCAGTGAGAGTATGTATTTTCTTCAGTGTGGGTGAGTTGAAACATTGTCACTGTTTCCGTCTCTGAAACAAACTTAAAATAAAACACAAAGGATGCATATATACATGCATACAAATATTTCAAGCATGGTTATTAATGCCCTTCTAGCCTACCAACATACCAAAACACTTGCTCCCATAATAAATGTCTTGTTTTAATGTAATTTGGTAGTCTATTCCATACATCAGCTGCTCTCTCAGAGAACCAATTAGTACACGTTTCATTCCTATAGAATCTTCTACATAGGTTGCCCAATGATTCTCTACTACTTTTTGATAACCCCAAACATTCCCAGAGGTAGTTGTCTCTAAAGGCCCTATATATCTGAATAAGATCTCTTTTAGGATATCTATATGAGACACTGTACAAGTTCAGATATTTTAGCCTTTCATAGCAACTTATATTTTCACATCCATGGATGCCCTTGGTATATTTCCACTGTACTCTTTCCAGTTTATTCATGCTTGTTATCTTAGAAGGTTTCCATATTGTTATTCCATACTCAGGTTTGGGTCTAATGTAACTAACAAACAATGACTTCATCATTTCTGATTTCCTAGACTTTATAAATCTTTTTACACAACCTATAATTCTATAACTATCATTAACCAATTGGTTGATATGATTTAAAAAAACTCAAAGCTGGATCTACCCATATACCCAGGCCCTTAAATGAATATACAGGATGGCAGCAATAATAAAGTATGTTCATATACTTTGCTCAAGTTGCAGAATTAAGTGAACCAAAGACATGTAGTTATACTGAGCTGACATGTTTATTTTCCAGGAGAACTAAACAGTTACAAATGATTAACAAGAACATCTCCAGTCTAGCTATTTGTCTTTCCACGTCTTAATTCCCAAGTGTAAAGGATGTTCTTAACATTTCTTTAACAAGTACTTAATGCCTATGTATGTAATAAAGTCCTACCTGGCTTATCTTGTGTGCATAACATAATCTGGCAATGCAAACAGTGAAATATAAAGCAATATCTACATATTTAATTTGATGCAAGTAGTACAGAAGTTAAGAATGTATGGAAAATAAACCTGTCCAGTTCCACATAACATCATCAAAAAAATCTTTTTATAAAAATGGCTTCTAACTGACACCGCAAGAATTATCTAGTCAGTGATGCTAAGCGTAGAGAATAAATGGGATACAGTGAAATTATGTACTCATGAGGTAAAATTTGTATGATCCCTTCCAAAATGAGATTAAAAATATATCACAGGTCATAAATATCCTTAAATTGCCTATAATAAGTCAACTCCAGAAATTTCAAACAACATCATAAATTACAATTACTTGTGGATAGATATACAAAACAATTCAGTTACTCTTTTCAAAATGATTTTGATAATACCTCTCCCTTCATATTTAGAGAAGTCATAACAATGTGTAAACCATAATATTTCAATCACATCTTATTTAATGCCCACTATACCTATTATTTTTATTTTTATTTATTTATTTAACATTTGTTTACCGGGAAAGTCTGACTTGGAACAAAGCCAATTTTCAGCGGAGGCCCAGATAGAAACACTCTAGATACATATCTTTGTAATTGTATTAAGACAGGCTAACCAAAAATAAATGTCTGCTGGGCATCTCCTGTCACCTGTGAATGTAAGGATTGCCATTGCCAACACGATTGATCAAGAAATGCCTGTAAAAAGCAATTAGACATATCTATTTTGCAAATGCCTCACCTTGACTTGTAACTGCAAAAATTAGTAGTGTAAGAATGTACTTGGGTCTAATCAAGGAAATCCTAAACTGTTTTGGAAAAAAAAACTTAAATATTAGGGAAAAAACATACATCAGTTGCTCTTTCTTCTCATATTCATACCCTGTGCAACTTCCCTATCGATCCAGAAAATATTATCTCTGGTAAATTGTGAGTCACTTTAACCCCCAACGCAGTCATATGCCTTTGGCTACATGTACTGCTCAGAAACATTCACATGATGACCTTTAACTTTTCTGCTCCAAACCAATCACAAAAATTTAGTTCTAAAACTCCTTAAGAAAAGAAACATGCTGGCTCCTAAACAAATAGTAGAATTGCACCAAAAAGCATTTACTGAGCTGTCTGTCACATTCATTGGCAAACCTTTTGAACACTTTGTCAACAGATGTATCATGGAAACTGCATCTTCATTCCCTTGGTGCTTTGTTACATCAATTCACTAATTATTAAAATGGCAACAGAGATATGGATGTAAACTGTTGACAATCTTGCCACTCAGCCTGCTGGGAAAACTAATGGATGGAAATATTGCTTTCAAACCAATTCATTGGCCACTTCTGATAGAATTTCATAATATCACATATACAAAACAATTTTTGAGAGGGCCACAATATAAACCCAGCCTGTGTAAATGCATCTGCATTCATAACTCATAATGTAGATAAAAGACAAAAGGATATAGTCCTAATTTTAGATTTGTTAAGGTACCTGCCACCATTAATTGTGACACTCTGCTTTCATCCCAAATTTAAAAATACATAATTACAGCCAACAAATGAAAAACAATGCACTTTCATCATGCCATCTAAAGCAACAGTACATTAAGAATGTACATTTTCTGCATAAAAATCCATTTTCATATTCACCTAAAATAATAGTATTTTTATTGCAAGCACTGGGGACTATTTCTGAGAGTTTATATATATATATATATATATATATATATATATATATATATATATATATATATATATATGAGTGGGATTTCCTCTGATGAGGTTGGATCTTATCCATTTGGTTTCTTTATCATTTGTTTGGTTTGATAAGGTAGAGGAAGATACTTGTAAGGAGGTATAAGAAGAAGTGGGATTGTCAAAGAGATGAAGAAAGTAGACATGAGTATAAGGAGATGAGGCGCATGGCAAAGAGAGAGGTGGCAAAGGCTAAGGATAAGGCATATGGAGAGTTGTATGAGAGACTGGACACTAAAGAGGGAGAAAGGGACCTGTACCGATTGGCTAGACAGAGGGACAGAGCTGGGAAAGATGTGCAGCAGGTAAGGGTGACAAAGGATAGTGAGGGAAACATACTCACAAGTGAGGAGAGTGTGTTGAGTAGATGGAAAGAGTACTGTGAAGGGCTGATAAATGAAGAGAATGAGAGAGAAGGTTGGATGATGTAGGGAAGGTGAATCAGGAAGTGAAACAGATTAGCAAGGAGGAAGTAAGGACAGCTATGAAGAGGATGAAGAATGGAAAGGCTGTTTTCCCAGATGACATACCAGTGGAAGCATGGAGGTGCTTAGGAGAAATGGCAGTGGAATTTTTAACCAGATTGTTTAATGAAATTTTGGAAAGTCAGAGGATGCCCGAGGAGTGGAGAAAAAGTGTTTTGGTACCTATCTTTAAGAATAAGGGTGATGTGCAGAGCTGCAGTAACTACAGAGGGATAAAATTGATCAGTCGCAGCTTGGCATTATGAGAAAGAGTAGTGGAAGTTAGGTTAAGAAGGGAGGTGATGATAAGTGATCAGCAGTATGGTTTCATGCCAGGAAAGAGCACTACAGATGCAATATTTGCTCTGAGAGTGTTGTTGGAGAAATACAGAGAAGGTCAGAAGAAGTTGCATTGTGTCTTTGTGGACTTAGAGAAAGCATATGACAGGGTGCCTAGAGAGGAGTTGTGGTATTGTATGTGGAAGTCGGGAGTGGCAGAGAAGTATGTAAGAGTGGTACAGGATATGTACGAGGGTAGTTTGACATTGGTGAGGATGGCGGTGGGAGTGACGGATACGTTTAAGGTGGAGGTGGGATTACATCAAGGATCAGCTCTGAGCCCTTTCTTATTTGCAGTGGTGATGGACAGGTTGACAAATGAGATCAGACAGGAAGCCCCATGGACTATGATGTTTGCAGATGACATTGTGATATGTAGTGAGAGTAGGGAGCAGGTTGAGGAGACCCTGGAGAGGTGGAGATATGCTTTAGAGAGGAGAGGAATGAAGGTCAGCAGGGCTAAAACAGAATATATGTGTGTAAACGAGAGGGAGTGTAGAGGAATGGTGAGGATGCAGGGAGTAGAGTTGGTAAAGGTGGATGAGTTTAAGTACTTGGAAGCAACAGTTCAGAGTAATGGTGAGTGTGAAAGAGAGGTGAAGAAGAGAGTACAGGCAGGGTGGAATGGGTGGAGAAGAGTGTCAGGAGTGATTTTTGACAGACAGGTACCAGTAAGAGTGAAAGGGAAGGTCTACAAGAGGGTAGTGAGACCAGCTATGTTATATGGGTTGGAGACGGTGGCATTGACGAAAAGGCAGGAGTCAGAGCTGGATGTGGCAGAGTTAAAGATGTTAAGGTTTTCACTGGGTGTGACTAGGATGGACAGGATTAGGAATCAGTATATTAGAGGGTCAGCTCAGGTTGGGCAGTTTGGAGACAAAGCAAGAGAGGCGAGATTGAGTTGGTTTGGATATGTGCTGAGGAGGGATGCTGGGTATATTGGGAAAAGGATGCTAAGGATGGAGCTGCCAGGTAAGAGGAAAAGAGGAAGGCCTGAGATAAGGTTTATGGATGTGGTGAGAGAGGACATACAGGCACTTGGTGTGAAAGAGCATGATGCAGAGGACAAGAAGAAATGGAAATAGATGATCCACTGTGACGACCCCTAACGGGAACAGCCGAAAGAAGATGATGATGATGAAGGAGCATGAATCTACCTCCTATCTTGGGACTGGGACTATTATCATAGATAATTTTGAACTGTGATCGAATAAAGGAAGAAGAGCAGAAATTATCTTTTAGCCAGGTTTCACTAATAGCCAGGGTGTGAGGATTTCTGGAAGTATTTCAGGCCTCATTATCTGACCATTTGCTGCTAATGCTGCATGTGTTGATGCAGGATATATTTGCCCTAAAAGTGAAATTAGATGTAGGTGATGGGGCAGGGCTGTCACTAGGGGGAAAGAATTTGGGAGGTAGGGTTAGGGTTGTAATGGATGCCATCAGGTTTTACTTGTTTATCTTGAAAGTAAAATAGACATGTATGAATGTATTTTCTAAAACTATAGAAGGATATAGTCTGTTGTAGAGTGATAATTTGTCTTAGGAACTGCTTTTTAGATATATAGGTGAGTAATTTGGCATTGTGTGGGCTGTAAAATGTAATTTTATTAGTCTGCTATAAGATCTGGAAGAGGGCATGGTAGTTGTGAGTGTGAAGTTTGTGGGGAAGTAATCTGTAAGACAGAGGCAGTAAGTTAGAGAAAAAAGGTCAAACAGTTGTAATAAGTACCCTTGGAGAAATTATCTGGAGTATGTAAAGAGTAAACTGAATAGTTTAAAGTATAAGATGATAGGGACAATGGGGGTTGAGACAGGAGTGAGATGTCGGGAACTGAATATCTCAGAGGGATGTTCCAATAAATAGGAGGTATAAGAAGGATTAAGGGATGTGGACTGCTAAACACTTGTGATGGGAGTGTGAGTGTATAGGAAGTAAAGGATGTGGACTGTTAGCCACTTGTGATGGGAGTGTGAGTGTATAGGATTAATTATAAAAGGAAGAAATGTGAAGTAGCTAAGCACAGATAGAGAGACAGCAAATCAGACAATTACACTGCGACAGCTATGAGGAAAAAGAGAGATTATAGAGAAGGGGGGGTGAGAGAATGGCCTGTCTGTCCCCTAGGCAGAGAGAGAGATCGTATGTTAAAGGGGAATAGATGGAATGCAGCCTAGCTGCCAACTAGGCTTGGGTAGTGGGATTACCCCATCGGCAACAATGTGGAGAGTACAGTAGAGAAAGACAGTATTTGCTGCAGGGATGACGGGTAGCAGCCTATCTGCCCCCTGGTTGGAAATATGATGAAATAGCCTACGTTGAAAGAGAGTATAGTAGACAAAGAAAAGCAGTGTGAAGTGGGCAATATAAATGGAAAGCAGCCTATATGGCACCTAAGCTAGGAGGAAAAGAGAGCTGCCTATCTACCACCTAGGCTGTAAGGAGGAAATAATATGCCTGGCTGTCTCCTAAACTGAGAAAAGAGGAGAGTGTCATAAAGAAAAAGAAGTACTGTTATGTAATATAAATTAAGCTATAAGGTAAATGTTGGATATGGCAGAGAGGTTAGTAAGGTGGGAAATGTAAGTGTGAAGTGTGGTTTCATCATTAGTAGCAGTACAAATGCAGAGGATAGGATAGTGAGTTAAGATGAGAAAGGTGCTTGTCAGTGAGCGTTAGAACAAATGATTTATTTGACTTACATGTCCTGAATGAATGCAAGGTACTACAACAAAACCTGTATTAAATGGAGAATTGGTGGGAATGATTACACAGACTGAAAAGGATTAGTTTGCATGACTGAATGACAATAGGATTCACAGCAAAGAGTTGTGGAGTACCTGCATAGCTGCCAAAGGAAGGAAGGAATAGGCAACAATGGGGAAAGCAGGGTACAGGATGTGCTTAGACATTATACATGTGATGATATGAAGGGTGAGAAGTGGGGAGGGTGAGCAGCAAAGCAAAGGCACACTGTGTGATGCTGAGTGGCATGGATCTAGCTCTCCTCCAGTCTCAAACAAAAACAATTAATGTTACAAATTCAGTGCTTCAGACGTGTGAAAAACAGCTTTCTGGGGAAAAGGACTGGTACAAGAGCTGAACACAATTGTTTCTCACTATGTTTAAGAAGGGCTATATAAGATCTGCAATAACTCTAATGGAAATTGTGAAGGTAGCCCAAAGGTGCTCCTAAAGCCAGAAGTTTTAGACAGGCAGCTTTAAAAGGGCCTGAAGCACTTAGCTCAGTGGGACATATAAAGTAAAATATAGACTAGTCAGCAAATGCCCTGCTCTCACATAAAGCATACAAGGAGGGAGGGGAAGTTCAGTCTCTGAGAGCTGGGGCACTAACATTTCAGCAGTGTTGTTGTGGTTCTGGTGGATCCAGATTTCCAGTACTTCATTGGGTGGTGGGTTTAGATGACAATGCAGTTCCCTACATGTTAAAATGAAGAGATTTGGGAAGATAAGAAGTTAAAGTTAATGGGAATAGGCAGTAACACGTGCAATTGCACTTCACTTAGACTTAAAACACCTTAAATACAGTTACTACTAGTTAATTATGTCAGACATACTGAAGAGAATTATTGAATAACTGAGACAGAGACATGGGAGCAGAAATGGAAAGGGGAAATGGGGCCAGGAAAGAGTGTTGTTTAGCATAAGGTAAGCAGCAGAAAGTGAGCAGCATTACTTTCAGTGAGGGATCCCTGCAGGTTAGTATGGAAGAGAATTTGCACCAAATTAAATTTGTTCAACTTATAAGCAGTCTGCTGTTAAGGATTAAGTCAACCAACATCTAAGTAGTACAAATGGTACTTAAACAACACTTAGGTCGCTGTAATTACAATGAAACTTTAGTCTTCATCAGAAGATAAGCCTGTTGGTGATAACGGGTCAGAGATTGAAATGCAGTATAAACCAAGACACTAGTATTAGGTGGGTTTTGCATACAAGCCTAGCTGCTACCACATACATTCTCTTAAATGATGTGGTTTCCTCAGAGTATGCTGAGTGAACCACAGATGGAAAAAGAGATAATATCTGCGCAATCACACTGTAAATGAAACAGCTACTAAAGATACTGCACTGGCTTACAATGGCTTATATAATCTTAGTTAAAATAAATGGAATACTCATAAATCAGTATGTGTGCTGTTAATTAATAAAGAAAAAAGCTGCTAGGATAAAGATTATACTGTGCTCTGTAGTACTGGACTGGCCAGAGCTTGAAACTGAATAAAGATGATGTAGTTGTGATCGCACACATGATCGAGGGCTAGAAATGCATTCTGGGAGCATGGATTCATACACAACAGAACAGAATTAAACAAAATAGTGCTAAAGAGCTTTGTAACTAAATTATAGCCATGCCAGTGGGTAGTCAAATACTTTATCCTAGGAATCCAGCCACTGGAATACTGTTTTCTAGGCAGCATATGCCAACAGATGAACTCAAACACAATTAGTACTAAATACATTCCATCACTCAGGTACAATTTGAATTCCTGCTTAGGAAAGAAAGGCTCTAGCAGCTATAAATACTGAGGAAGCCAGTTACTGATAATATGATACATACCTCCATCACATCCATGATGTTTAAACCATGCTGAAACATAATTAAAGCTCAAGTACATTATACTCTTACTAAATGCAGTGGCTACTATGGAGATAAGACATTAGATTTCATATGCAAGAAATATGAAATCCCAGCAGGTGTAGTCATTCAGAAGTCAGAACAAGCAGCAATGAACATAATAAATTTAGGAGGTATAGAAACAGATTTTAGCTAAAGTTAATTAATGGCAATTCAGCAAAGGCTGCTATAAAATCCAATAACTTACCAAGAGAGACAAGGGAAAAAGGACTTACTGCAGAGTAAAGGAAGAGTGACGTGCACATGTCTAGATTGTCCCTGTTTTTCAGGGACGTGCCTAATTTTGACTCAAATTGTAGCTCTGTCGCTCTTAATCCCTTATAAAACTGGTGACCTTTGGAGAAAGTGGTGAATTATAAGTAAATAATGATATAATTAGAGGTGTAGACTTATTTTACTTCAGAAAATGTATATAAATTCAGATTTGCGTATTCTGTCACCATCTCAAGTTGATGGTACTAACATTTTATAAAACATTCTTGACTGCTGCTGATTATTTCTGGATTTTTCCATCATTCTACTGAGGTATTTCCCTCATTCATTCAACTGCTATGGGCATGATCTAACAATGGGGGAGGGGTGGAAGCATGGAGAAGAGGGAATACGACTGATGAGGGGAGGTGTTGGAATAAAGAGGTGAGGTTAACAACAGGCCAAGAGGGGAACAAAAGTGGCAAGTAGGTGGTGCTAGCCCTCCTCTGGTCTTAACCAATGACAATCAGTGTTAGGCACTCACTGCTTCAGGCTTTGGGAAAAACAACAATCCATTGAAAAGGACTTAGCAAGGTTGCTTCTCATTATTGGTAAGAAAGGAAACACAAGAACTGCAACAACTTCAAGGGAAATGGGAAAGTAGCCCAAAGGTGTTCTTAAAGACAGAAATGTAATAAATATGCAACCCCAAATGGGCCTGAAGTACTCAGTTCATTTGGGCATACAAGTAAAAGAAGTACTTGCCACAAATGCATTGTGCTTACATAAAGCACACAAGAAGGGAGGGAGAGTTCAGCCTCTGAGAGATGAGGCACTAAAGTTTCAGCAGGTTTGTTGTGCATGATTCGGGCAGATCTGCAATGGTAGCTCTTCTTTGGGTAGTAGATTTAGACAGCACTGCAATCCCTTGCATAAAGCACACCATGTCAACGTCATGAAAAGTAACTTAATTGAACTAATGGCTGAGTATCCATCAATGGAATTATGCTAGGGGTCATAGATTTAATTTAATGTGAATAGCTGCAAGGTCACATGTGGGCATCAAAATTCATTTTAGTATGATGTAAAATACTACTGTATTTATAATGGAATGTTCTAAGTGTGCCCCAAAATATCTACAAAGGATTCTCAAAGATGTATAAAAAAATAATAATAATAATAAAAACACCTATATTCCTGAGAACGAACATATGTACTAAAATACTTTTATAACATTTATTAAACAGTTTCAAAGAGGTCTACAGAATAACACACATCAGCAAATATATATGTTATATAAAACTAAATCAGACATGACTGGTCACCTGATACCATGTTCTTTAAAAAACATTCATACATATTTACCCTTATTTAATCTCTTATTTCATTTTAAAACATATTTACAATTTACAGCTGCATTCAAACATGGATGAACATGGAGATTTAATAAAATTTGCCATTTCGTTTCTCTGTAACTCTTTGTTCCCGTCTTCATTAAAATCTACTAGAACATGATCTATTACAGGAAAAAACAAACTCCCACAAACGTCATAGAATGCCGCTCAGAATGTTATCTAAGCTCTTAGCTTTTATAGCATAGCAATCTTCATAAATACATTTTCTAAAATCTCAGTTAATGTTTCCTATATAAAAAGCTTCACACATTCTATTCTAACCAGCACATACTATAAGAGTACATTTACATGTAAAATAATATGGTGTGCCCCAAGTCTTATCAGTTCATAGGCTCATAGGTTCATACTAGGCTATCTGCCCTAGGGCATTTATAAGCCTAGCCAGAGTGTGTTTGGCTTTCGCCACCCATTTTAAATTAATTTTGCTATGCCCTTTTTCGAGGTTAGTATACTGTGCCTCTGTCTAACATTGACACAGAAGTGATACCCGGGGTAAACCTACGATCTCCCATCCACTCATCAAGATTCCTCTTGAAGAGAGTCAATGAGGGACTCTGCCTAACCTGGACTGGGATTTTATTCCAGAGTGAAGGGAGCCTCTGGGTTATGAATCTGTCCCTCCAGTGACAGCAAAGAAAAAATTTGGGCTTTCAGAAATGTACCTACGCATAGAGCAGTTGAAATATTTAGAAGTCCCTCTTCTTCCTATAAAAATTTCACATGGTCCACACTCCAAAACAATTTTAATGTCTCTTTCTTTTTTATCTCATTAAAGCAGAGTGACTTTTCCAGGTGTTTCAACAGTTAAATCTTACTGACATCTCTAGGCATCGAATATTGCTTGATCATATTTACATTAATAATTCCAAAAACATGATACAAATAAAATATTGAAATATTTCATCTTAAAGCTTACACAACAGTAAGTGCAACTGTACTGATAGTTGAATGCTGGCTACTGCAGGTGAAGAGATATTAGTTATTGTTTTTATACGTATTTATATTGTCAAAATGTCATTTTTTTTCTAAATAGCTTGACAACCAAGTGACATTGACAAAACTGCTTGGCCTCATATAAAAGCTTTCAGCTGGATGAACATATTTCTACTGACAGTATGTGTGTAACTTGAGTGGTTGCTGAGATATTCTAAATTGTTTACAAACTATTACAAATTTAACAGTTGCTGTACTAACTGTTACTTATAAAATCCAGTTTAACACCTACAATGTAAAGAATACTACCGCTATAAAAATAGCTTGTGCTGAAGAGTTTATCATTTCCACTTCCTTTGTAGCCCCTACAGTTCTACAGATATGAACATTTGTTTGAAATGTGAGGACATAATTTGATTCTATCAAAACACCCGGCCTCTGCCCATGGGAAGTTACAGTGCAAACCACCAGAGCTACATTGTAAGGACTGAGATATTAATGAATAACAAAGCAATAACTGATGGTGTGGTGTGGTATATTGAAGATTTACCCATGGTTGGTGTAGTTTAATCACTCGGGCGAAACCCGTGTGATTAAACAAAGGCAACCATGGGTAAATCTTCAATATACCACAACCACGGAGTTGGTTATTGCTATTATCCAATGACATTATTTGAGAAAAAAATACTTACTTTTCTTAAATAATGTCTTTGTATAATGGCAGATTACTGTTCTTCCATCGGTTGTGGTATACTGCTTCTTCATTTTGATGTACTGCACATACGTATGGGACTTGCGTTCCCATGCATATCCAGTACATCAATGCTTTGAAACGGAAGCAACGGAGAAAAGAACGTTTCCATTGCTCCATTTTCTCTCTTTTTTTAATTGTAAAAAAAAAAACAAAATAAAAGGTTTTGGGGCACTTTATACCAATGGAAAAAAGTCCAGGCGTGGACCTTTTTCTATTGGTAAATTGTGGGATTTACAACCGGCACGCTTGTTGGGCTGGGCCAGTCAGCGTGCACATTTTCGAATAGTAATAGGGAGTCATTGTATAATAGTGGTTTTCCTACTATTTGTTATACCTTTTCACTACCAGACATGATATGTCAATTATTATTGACTATGTTTTTGACAGTGAAACTATCTGCCGAAGAAAAACAAGTGGCATAGACACAGTCCTATAAATTTTACCTGTGTCAGTAACCTTTGGAACGTCCTTTTTTACAATAGCAGTAATTTTATCTGGATACCTTCTCTAAACAAATCTAGCATGTAGTAATTCTAACAACACATCTAACCCTTATTTGTCCACAGTGAGCTGTTTAACTGTAAAAAAAGTCTTCTCTTCAGCTTGTACTTTAAATAGCTGGGATGCATACTGCTATAACACAAACTAGTAGTACTAGCTGTATTTTGTAACTAACTACAGTATACACATTTATATCACTTTTTATATACCTCCACATCTAAACAGTTCACTATAAAACTGTCACTATGACCTGTAAACCTTAAAAAGGATATATGACTATTATTTTTTCTAATTAATGCAAAAAAAGTTTCCTCGCTGCTCTGCCAAAATATATCAGCAATAAAACAATTGTATACTGAAATATTTCCATACTATGTAATGTTCTTTAAATCTTGTGTCTCCCAGTAATCCATTAATTAAGTTGGCATAACTCATTGCCAGCCTAGCACCCATGGCTGTCCCTTTCTTTTGACAAAAAAAAACTGTCCTTCAAAAGAAAACATGTTGTTATGCAGTACATGCTAAATTCACACTGTCAAAAATCTCACTTCTCCAGCATTGTATTCTACATTGTTATACAACATAAAAGCCATTTGTTGAATCCTGTCTTCGTGCAGAATGACAGCCGTGTTTGAACATCCACTTTTATTAATAAAGTCCTTTCAGTAATATATGTATTTTTTTCTTCTCTAAAAATGAGAAGTGTCTAGATCACAATAAGGGGTGTTCCTTGCTACTTTAAATAATGTCTTGCCAAATTTGGATATCAATTACAATTTTAATACTGGAGATGGCACTATTGTCGTAACCACTGGCTGATTTACATTTTTATGAATTTTGGGAACACCAAATAATTTTCCTAAAACTGGTTTAGCAATGGGAAATATTGATACATGCTGTATGAAATGACAGCATTCACATAATCATATAACTAAGAATCATTATTTTCATAGAAGAATGCATATTCTAACAAATTTAATATAGCATCTTTATAATCACTACTATTCATGATGACAGTTGCATTCCCCACTTTGTCCATTTTCATAATAAATATGACTTTGTCTTTTAAAACTCCATCCAAACCTCTTTTTATCCATACTCAAATTATGATCTATATATATATATATATATATATATATATATATATATATATATATATATATATGGGTAACTTTATAAGGCAATGCAACCCTAATGTCCTTTTCAGAAACCTCTTCAAAGGAATGAATGACCAGGGACAAAGGAATGTTGTAAGTACTGGGAAACAAAAAATTACTCTTTACTTACTTGGTTTTCTCTTGGGAAAAAAAAAACACTTTTAAAATTAATTTTCTTGTGTACATTTTTAAATCTATAGCAGTTTGCACTGAATCTGCACTGGCTGAATGTGTAAAACAAAAATATTTTTGTAATACTCTGATATCAGTGTCATTTGCTTAAATAGGTGTAAAAAAATATGGATATTTTTATAAAGGACATGGTGTCAGGTGACAATTCATGTAATTTATTTAACATGGTAACTGTGAGCAACTTCAAATATCAACTTTTTTCTTTCAGTTTTTTCAAAAACATGCCTATGTTAAGTAAATGCATTTCTCATTATGCATTGACCTAGCAACACACACACACACACACACACACACACACACACACACACACACACACACACACACACACACACACACACACACACACACACACACACACACACACCAAAACACACACCACACACACACACACACACACACACACACACACACACACACACACACACACACACACACACACACACACAAACAGACACACAGACACACACACTCACACACACACACACACACACACACACACACACACACACACACACACACACACACACACACACACACACACACACACACACACACACACACACACAC
>NC_056736.1:510683117-510725617 GCF_019279795.1 Protopterus annectens
GGTCATTAGAAAGTAAGACACAGAGAATACAGTGGCTATATATTCACTATATCATAATATTAGCAATGCATCTGATACAGTGTCAAATTGGATAACGTGCATGCAAATTAAATAAAATGTAGGTATGGGGACCCAAATGGAGTTTATGCAAACTGAATGGAAGCAGAGAGTAATACTTAAAGGAGCTTGTCGGGGACAAAACCACAGGTCTTTTCCAGTGATTGCAGATGATGACGGTAATCTCCAATGTGACTTTCAGGGGCTAAAGGACTGGGCTCAATTAATCAGAGCTGCGCTGCATTTGGCATCCTTTGCAAGAAGTCCAGAGTGTTCCTGTTTGAATCCAAGCCATCCAAAGCTAAAAACAAGAAATTAAGATTATTTTGAGTTTGAGCTGTACTTTTTCATCTATATTTTACTGTTTTACTACATTAATTTGTGCCTTTGTGATTGTTTTTACTGTTTGTGCCTGCTTATTACCTGCACTTGTTTTGCATTGAAATATTGTTTAATTAGCATAGAATAGAGCCAGACTTGCTGAATCTAGCCTGTTTTTCATATACTTGAACTCAAATACAGCCATCTTACAAAAAAGTGTGGATATAGCCTTGTCTGAGATGGGGATTGCTGGAGGAAGGATCATTGTGTGATTTCCTTTGACAGACTAGATTAAAACTGTTTAATTTCACCTGTATATAAGCCTCGCACCATGCAAAGAAGGGTTTGCGGTGCCTTGTATAGATGCAAATGCCTAGAAACTATTTTATCCCTAGACCCCAGTCAGTGAAACCCTCCTGAGTTCCCTGCTACTCTGCAGGGAACACAGCTGAGCACTGGGCAGCATCACCCCACTTTTCATCCTCAATCGTCTATAGAATAAGTCCCCTTGTTAATCCCAGAGCAATAGCTGATCTAATTTACCCTCTCATAAACTAGCACTTAGGAATTATCTGCTACTACGGACAGTCAGTTTCCCAACATTTCTCCAGCCCGCCTGATTGACATAAGCACCCTGAGGCAATGTAGCAATTGCCTCATATATACTGATAACCACATGTTCCTAAAGCAAACAAATATAGTTTGTGAAAGATATAGACAAAAGTAGCAGGGGTACGAAGTACAAAGCGTTGTTAGGACAACATTTTATTACAGTTGTAGAACAAAATACAGTAAAAAACATCCGTGGGGCTTGTGTCACGGAGTTCAATATGTTCACTAATTTTTTTTACCCAAATAGTAAGAGCCAGTTGGAGTGTGCTCAAGACTAATAAAGATTTGTATGATGCCGTAGGAACCAAACCCAATTTTATTTTTAAGACAGGAAAAAAATTTTAAAAGGATGGTTGAAAATGTGGAGAAAAATGTTAAAATTAAAAAGGCGACCAGTTCTTGTGGTAGGTGCAGCCAATGTCCATACATTTATAAGGAGGACAGTATTTATTTGAACAACGGACTCAATAGTGTAGTTAAATTTTGTAAGGGTAATTGTAACACTAAGATGTTAGTTTATTTGGCTGTATGTGTGCAGTGCTCAGCATTCTATATAGGGAAAACTGAAAGAGCTTTGAAAGATAGAATGTATGAGCACTTGTATGATATAAGGACTGGGAAAGATACAAGTGTCTTGTTCAAACAGTCATTTTCCTGTCCATCTTTTAGTGGTTTTAAATTTGGCATCATCGATGTCGTTAAGTACAACACCAGGGGTGGGGATATGAAAAATGTATTATTGAATATGGAATTGAAATGGCAGTTGAGGTTGAAGGCCAACATTCCTCCTGGCCTCAATGAATATGTGAGTATCAAACCAGTACTGACAGCTAAAGCAGTCAGAGTTTGATTTACTCACTATACAATTTATTAGATTTTCATTTAAGGTGTATAAACATTCACTATAAATATTAACTATTTGTTTTTTATGTATTGTTGTATTAGTGTGTTTTTACATATATAAGTATAACTGCATATGAATTTCATATATTTTAAACTAGCGTTTTTTGAGTGTGGTGCTTTAAATATTAATTAACAGTAATTATGATTATTATATAAAGCATGTGTAGCACTTTTGCAGTTTTATCTGAAGAAGTCTTATATGAAGACAAAAACACTCATCTGTGGATTTGTATAAAAGTTTATTGCTTCTATTGGTGGCCTAGAACTTTTTTATTTCTATTTTTTTTTTTTATGTGAGAGATATAATTACACCATGAAACTAGAATCAGTCCTCTCACATAACAATAAACAAGACTTTAAGCAGGTTGTCAGCACACACACCTCTCCACTCACAGAAGATAAGTTCAAGACACATAAACCTACATATGTGGAGATACTCACTACCAAAAGACCAGATACCTCCCAACCACAAACAACCTACACATACTGGTACATGAACAGATGCCACCACTACACATAAAAACACACATATCAGTGTCCTAACTATTAAGCCCCTAAGGCAAAACACCTCAAAACCTAACACATTAGTCATAGGCAACTCATTAGTGAGACACACAGATGTCCCTTTCACCAGGTTAGACAAGGAAATGGTCACAGCCAGCTGCCTGTCAGATGCCAGAATCCATCAAATCACGCATGCACTCAAGGCACTCAGCAACAATCACTGCCATGACTCTGTCATAGTACCTGTTGGAGTGAATGACTTGATATGTACCTCTCTGAACTATATGAAGATAGATATGACTGAATCTCAGAGTAAGTGTCCCAGGCAGGTATGCCCTTAGCCCTAAGAAGCATTCTGTCTTCACTTAGGATGATGCCACAATACAGACAAAAATGTATTGCTTTCAATAATTGGTTTAGCTTCTGGTGTCACTCTAGGGGGGATTCAGTATCTGATAGCCTGGGAAGACATAGTAGACAAACCATGCTACTTGCCAGAGATGGCCTTCATCTGTCTCCTCAAGACTTTCAGATACGGGCAAAGGTGCTTGCCTCCCCATAGTGCCTTTTTTATGCAATGTTAAAACAACAAAATGTCCAGTGTAAAGAAACCCACTAGAGACAAACTCTGGGTCAAGCTGCTTAATGATAGGAGCCTAAACAGTAAGCTGCACTCCCTGGAGGCATTCCGTACCATGGGAAACGTTGAAATCTGTGCAGTCACTGTCACTTGGCTCAAAGCCACAAAAAGCACCCCAGCCTAAGGCTACAATGCCTTTCACACATTCGGACCTCAAAATGAGAGTGAAAGAACCAAAGGTGGAGGTGTATCCATCTTCATTAAATCCAAATACACCTTGAGACTGGTAAAACAGTATGACTCTCTCAATCTACTCAAGACCCAAATAGCTATAGACAGAATACCCTACCAAATCATCACTAGCTACAGGTCCCTCACCATGAAACAGGAGAAGCATACCATCTACCTGGACTTGCTAGAGTGACACAGTATACAGCTCATGGGAGATTTCAACTGTCCCTCCATCAGTTGGACGACTTACACACGCACAAACATGATCATTCTGATGTTCCTGGATTTTGTTAATTCAAATGCCTTGGAATGGTTAGTTTGCACTTCTACAAGGGGCTCAAATGTCCTAGACCTAGTGCAAGCCAACATGGGGAGGGTCACTGTACTACCCCCTATTTGTGCCCCCCCCCCAAAAGGTCAGACCATAAATAAGTCTCATTTGAAGTAAAGATCAGAACTGACACCTCCAGAGGATCAAAAAACTGAAAATCTCTCCAAAACAAACTATAGCCTACAAAGCAGTGTATAAATAGTTTCAAAGCCCCTGCTAACACAGCCAACAATGACTCCTTTGAGAAGAGTACACAAATACCCTATATAGCCATTTAAACAAATGTATTTTCTCAACTGTACCTGACAGGACTAAAAACAGGTCCTCCCAAAACAACAAGCCACCCTGGTGGACTGAAGTATAAATAAGATATATAACAAAAGAAAGAAACTGATTTCTAAGAATGAGAGAGGAACTTACTCAACAGAGAAAGAATACACTCCATAGCTTGAAAATATTACTTTAGACTTATGTGTTTGACTGAGTAGGTCAAATGCACTGATTGTTGTCAGTGTTGTCTTTACCTAAATGAAGAATGTCACTGTAATATCATACAGGCTGCCATTGCTTGTTTCTACACTTGCTCAGCACTGAAAGGAAACTAAAACTGAGCACAATGTTTATAAGCAGTTGATGTTTTAGAAAGTTTGTTTCTCTTGCACATTCAAATTTCTCTAGTTGCTCACTGTTAGGGACTAAGTCCTTTATTCTGAGGTGTAGTGTCTTCTAACTTAATTATACTGACTAAGAGGTCATTCATGTAACCTGGCACTATTAAGCAGAGGCATAAATCGCCGACTGCACTCTAGACAATGCTTAACTAGTGTTATAGGCACTGGAGAGACTTGACAGGGTAGGATGCGAGTGAGTAGCAGATGTCAGCTTGACTGTGAAGGAAGGCAGCCTGGGCTCACACACTACAATAGCAGAATCAATGACCAGGTGAGCTCCATGCTGCAAACAAAGGACCTCTTGGCCCACAGGTTGTATTTACGTAGAAAATTACCCGCACCTCCCAAAGCAGCTATAGCAGAGCTTGCAAGGCTGCTGCTAGGTATTGGGGTTAATTCATACTCCTTGGCAACAGTATCATACTGAATTAGTGTTCACAAACTCCTCACCTTTCCTGGATATTGGTCAGGTAGAGCCCAGGAGAGACTAAGGCAGGTCTTTTGGATCTGATAAATGAGAAGAAGCTCCAGCATTAGCCAGTGGTTAACACTAAAAACAAAGCAAAGACTGAACTGTATCTTTAAAAGGGTTTTACTTCAGGTGAGGACATTTTCTCACACTTGCTTCTGTACTAAGTGTTCATGCTAGAAATGGATGACTTTGCAGTTCACTGCTCATATCTGAATGAGTTGCAGCTTGCTGACTGCAATCTGTCACAGGACGGAAGTGTAAAGCTCCATATAGACCCCCAGTGGTCCTACCTTTATTACACTCACAAACCCCTCCCATCTTTCCATTAGCCAACCACAGCGCTAACCCAACACTACCTCCTCCATCTTCCCACTAATATCACACCTCCTCAACTAACATGTACAAGCATACCTTACCTATGCTCACTGCATGCACTCTCCTTGCATATCTTACATCCTACCAAAGCTCCATCATTCCCCCATTCAACCACTACCACTGTACTACTACTCACACCACCACTCATGTCTCACCCTCACTCAGCTCCCCTCCCACCAACTCAAGAACCATCCTTATGCACCATCCTTACTCTACCAACTATATTACTCAAACATAAAGCATCCCTACAACTTAACATAGTAACCCTCCCACCATACCTATTACCCACAGAGCACAATCATAAAGTTTCCCTAATAAACAAACACATTCAAAAACTGAGAAAACTAATAACCTCATGCATATCAAAACTAGCCCTAAGTGGAGACATCCAGCCCAACCCTGGCCCTACCATCTCCAACCTCAATCCCCATAATCAGACTAGAATCCACAACTTCTCCGATATCACAGCCAATAGAAAGCCAAGTGACTTCCTTCTACTAAGCCTAAATATTAGAAGTATATCCAACAAAGTCCATAAACTCCATGCCACCATAGACTTGTATTCCCCAGATATAGTCATCCCGACAGAAACCTGGCTAAAACCTCACATTACCGCTGAGCAAATACTCCCTACCGGTTACGGCATACTAAGAGTAGACCAGCTAAACAAGAAAAGAGGCGGTGTAGCTATAATATTTAAACAGCATCTAAACATCCAAATCTTAAAGTCATCAGCTCCACAAATAGGCAATGAAGAAATAACATATACTAACCTCAAAATAAACCAAAATAAAACCATCAACATAATTGGATGCTACTTCCCACCTGGTCAAAACATCCCTCCACTAGAAAACCTCCTCAGCTGGTCTACCCACCATCTCCCCCAAGAAACTATAATTTTAGGTGATTCAATATTGACAGGAAATCCTGTTCTGGCAACCATCCAACCCATCATGTAAACCTTCATGGGTTCACCCAACTAGTCCAGTCGCCAATCAGGATAAATAAAAACTCCAGCAAGCGCACTACCCTGGATTGGATACTAGTCAGTAAGAGCCCCCAGTCATATATAACAGGCTGCTTATCAGATAGCCTCAGTGATCACACCCCAACATTCTTACTCAGAAAATACCTATACCAAGCTAAACCTGTCATCTACCATCAAATACGTAAAAAACTAAACTTTAACCCACTCACATTCATCTCATCCCTCAAAGAATGTAACTGGCATCCTCTAAAGTACCTCAGTCTTGATGACACAGTTGCATTTTTTAATACTACCTTCCTGAGCATCTTTAATTACCATGCCCTCATAAGACTTTCCAGAACCAAAGTACAACCCTTCCCATGGCTACAGAAAACCACTAAGTCAGAAATGAAAAACAGGGATAAAGCCTGGGAGCACTGTCGCAAAACCAAAACCCCCTCAACTAGACAGAAATTCCTAGAACTACACAATAGAGTCAAAAAGCTAATAAAACAGGACAAATTCCAGTACTACCAGTCTGCCCTAGACTCCTCCCAGCACAACCCCAAACAATTCTGGTCCTCCATAAACTCCATCCTCCACCCAGGTAAAGTCAGTATCCCTCCTCCAAAAATATTGCTACCTCATTCAACACACACTTCACACAAACCATACTATCACTAGCTAAACAACACAACCCCCTCCCCTCCAACCCACACCTTCATCTAGTAATCTCCCAACTGCCTTCTCTTTTTCTCCTGTACTTACCTCCAACATAAAAAAAACTCTTAACTAAACTTGAACCCACCAAATTAGCAGCAGACAACCTCCCAAGTGAATACCTACAAATTGCAGCTGATTCTCTGGCCTACCCAGTATCCATCTTGATTAACTAATCTCTGTCAGAAAGTTACATTCCCACACTGTGGAAAGTATCACATATTATTCCCTTCCACAAAGGTGGCCCCTCCACAGAACTAACCAATTACTGCTTCATAGCTATTCTTTCTCCACTCTCCAAAATACTAGAGAGATGCATATACTCTAAGGTCTCAGACTACCGCCTTACTAACAACCTCCTTTGCAATACTCAGCATGGTTTCTGACCAAACCATAGCACCACTACTGCCTTACTCTCCTTTACTAATACTATCCTTCAGCATAAAAACAATGGTTATCTCTCCTCTGCTACTTTCCTAGACCTATCTAAAGCATTTGACATGGTCCCACACAAACAACTCATCTCTGTCCTCAATAACCTATCCTTCTCTCAATCAGTCATCAACTGGTTTCAGAGTTACCTGTCTGACCACCAACAATCCATCGTATGGCAGAATGACATATCTCCCCAACTACCTGTCTCCATAGGGGTTCCCCAAGGATCCATCCTTGGATCCCTACTCTTCTCTGTTTTCTCCAATAATCTAGCCTCTGCCACCAAACATGGCACACTCATACAATACGCAGATGACTCAACCATCGTCTGCTCAGCCCAGTCCCTACCCAAACTGCAAAAAATCACACAGGTAGCCTTTTCCTCTTTTGAAACTTGGTTATCTGATGCCCAATTAATATTCAATCCAAACTAAACTAAACTACTCATCTTTCAACCCACCAAACATACTCAAAACAACTCTCACTTTAACATCACAGCAAAAGACAACACCACTATACACCCAACAGAACACACCAAATTGCTAGGAGTGGAAATAGACAATAAACTAAAATTTGACATTCACATATCCATGACGATAAAAAAAGTCCATAAAAAACTAGGAGTGTTATACAGAAATAATAAACTTCTCACCAAAGCAGCAAAGATTTCAGTAGCAAATTCCCACCTTATCTCCACCCTACTTTATGCCTCTCCAATATATATACCAACCTAAGGCAATGCGAGCTAAACAAGCTAGAGACCTGCTACGACAAACTCGTCAAATTCGCCACAGGGGCATCCTACCATAGTCACCACTGTCTCTCACTTGCTGAACTGGGCTGGCTTGAACTCCCTCACCTCCTTCAATGGTATCAACTCTCACTCACCCACAAACTAGTAAACCATCCACTAAATGTCCCATCCCTCCAGAATCTACTCCAACCCTATCGCACCACCAGACCACTAAGATCCAGCAACAAAAATCACTTGCAGATCACTAAAGCCAATAACTCTGCTTGTGAAGCACTATTCTCTTGCACCATAGCCAAGTTATGGAACTCCCTTCCACCCACAATTACCTCCGTACCAACATGCACCCACTTCAAAACTTTACTAAAAGCGCACCTAAAAACATGCTGGCTATGCCCTTGCAACTCTCACTCTAATATCACCCACCCCATCCAACCACTACCTTTCTTTCCACCCCACTAACTACCTTGATTATAGCAAGCTCAGATGCTCATAAGCCTAGTACTTATTATACAGAAGGAACTTCTTATTGTAACATTTGTTAATGTCTGTTATGTACCTCGCAGATAAAGATTCTAGTTGTCTACGGATGTACTATGTTCTTCACCTGTAAATATGTTTGTAATTAATTGCTATGTTAATCAAATTGTTAATCTCTATGTAATCCAATGTAGCTACTGTCTGTTTGTTTATTTTAACTGTGGAACTTTTCTCCCCGGGCTTCTGCTGAAAATGGACCTACGTCCAGTCGGACACTCCCAGTCAACAAATGTAAATAAATAAATAAATAAATAGAGTCTGTATATATTTATTTATTGTTACTTTTTCTTTTCTACAACATTTTGTGACTGTGTGGTACATATAAGTAAGGTGGTGGGTACAGCACCCACATTAGAAGTGCAGGGGTGAAGCAACTTTTTTTTATCCAGGCAATACTACAACTGTTTGTGTTCATCTGGTTATAGTTTAATCTAGCCATTACTTCAAAAAAACATAGAAAACCGTCTCACATTTTGGTGTTTATATTTTTTGGATTTGACAAGTTTGGTGCAAGCAACCTAACTGCTGCAGCATAGTTTTCACTGGTGCAATAACTAATCATCCTTTTCTCTGAATGGTAATAATGCAGTATACCAAAAAGAGAAAAGCCAGAATACTGTGATAAAGCTGTTAAATAAACAGAAATTAAAACAAGATACATGCAGTTTAAGGAAAGATAGAACTCAAGACAGTTCATTGTTATGGAATTTTATCTCCACAAAATGTAATGCAGCATAATCAAACTATTAGCTGATGAAGAGCAGGGCTGGTTTTAGATTAGGATTGGCCCAAGTCAGACATTGAGGATGGGATTCCCTTACTTAGTGTGGGTACAATTCCTATAAAATAGATGTACAGCTGCCAGAATCTCTGAGGGATAAGATGTTCTGTAAAGCACTTTCTGATATATTTATTTTTTTATTTACAGTTTGTAGATGATAGATTGTTTGACAGATTGTTGAAAGAGAATTTCTTACTAAGTATTCGTTTTTACTGCTAGCCAAAAGATTTATATATACAGCTTCCAAGATAAAAAAATTGTGATGATCTCTCTCTCTCTCTCTCTCTCTCTCTCTCTCTATCTCACACACACACACACACACACACACACACACACACACACACACACACACACACACACACACACACACACATACACACACCTGTGCTTGCGCAAGTGTGAGTGCAGGTCAGATTCTGTGAAGGGGACCTATCTAGTACTTGATGCACAAACGTCAATATATATTTCACAGTTGCTCCCATTCAGGGATGGATGTTAGCTTAGCAGGAAGTGACCCAACTGCAGTGGCCTAAGATGTAGCAGATACACAGCTAATATTGTCAAGATGCATGCATTCATGAAGGAGATGCAGGAAGATAAGTCTGGTCTGAACAGCAAGCTTTCAGTAATGACAATGAAAGAGGCTTTTACATCAATTGTAGAAGCAGACAGCTGCAAGGACCGGCTGCAGTCATTGACTATCAGGTGCCTTCAGTAAACACAAAACCTTAAAAATATTTAAGGACACAGAGAGCAGGGAGGGCTGATTTCATAATGTTGAGATTTCTGGATGTACTGAGTTTTATCAGATGATTGCTAGCAGAGGCGATGTGTATCAAGGAATTAGCCTTTAGTGCAGAGGTAGCTAAGTATTCCTTTTGGCATTATTAAATGAAAATATACAAGGCCATGCCTTTCTAATTTCTCTCTTTAACACCTATAGCAAGGACAAATGAAGAATATGGAAGCATGGGAAAAAGGCAGTCAGGTCTAGTAAGGTATCTCATTTGAATTTTGACAAGGACATACCATTTTCACTTACTGCTAATAAGGGTGATGCATCCCCCTCCAGATGTTTATTTGTTGGTGTAGTGACTGACTAAATTTCTATAAAGACAGACTATTGAGCATGAAGGGAAAATGTCTAGTATGATAGAGGAAGCCAAGACAAAATCATGCTTAAATAAAAGAACTGTGGCAGTTGGCTTACAATTCCTTATAGCTCAAGATGAGTTGCAGAGTGTCTGCATGAAGGGATGAATGAGCCATTTCTACAGATAGAAGGAGAAGAGGCGTGGAGAAGGTCTGTGATGGACTGCAAAGAGAGGTATCAGCAGCCTCAAAGGACTGCTTGCAGTGTTGGTCAGGAGGGTCTATATTACGACACTGAAATGGCTAAACACTGACCGCCATTTCATTGACACATAATTAGCCGACTACAAGTTACGTGAGCAGCCAGATCACCGATTTTTTTCTTAGGGAAAAAAATTGCTTGGCCGTCACTGTGAATTTGCCCATTTCTCCACTGTAGTGTGATCTCAGAGTTAGTATATTTAGTTAGGGGGTTGTGGGGGGCACAGCCCCCCACTTTGTAAAGTTTGAACTGGTGTGTCATGTCTAGTTGGTGATCTGGCCATTCGTGTAACTTGTAGTTCGCTAATTATATGTCGATGAAATGGCGTTCGGTGTTTAGACGTTTTGTTGTCGTAACATAGACTCAGTCAGGAACCTACAAGATAAACCTGTGATGTGGAGTGAGTACATTTTTTTCCCTTATTAGTTTATTCAGCTGCTGCTAGTCCAAGAAAGGATTGTCCACTTACTTTATGGGCCAATATCCATGTAATTAATAAGTGATAGGTTTCAGTTTTGGTTCTTTGTTCAAGGCAAGTTAATAAATCATGATCAGTGGTTTTGATTACTGTAGCCAGGGTGGTGACTTGGACATATTATGGCATTTGACAC
This sequence comes from Protopterus annectens, assembly GCF_019279795.1. Lineage (NCBI taxonomy): Eukaryota > Metazoa > Chordata > Ceratodontiformes > Protopteridae > Protopterus > Protopterus annectens. Next base: position 510,694,334 of record NC_056736.1, read on the forward strand.
TTTCAAAGTACTTTACAGTCTACAACTCTTAATGTACTTATTGGATAGTCTTGGTTTGTTTCAGTCTGTAAGCTACCCCAGGAAACATTTGATTGTATGGTGTGTAACAGTGTGACTTCTGCAGTAAGACATAAAGTACAAAGAAATGTGATGGTCACTGCCAACTTATAAGCTAAGGACTATTTAAAGACGTTTTGCTCACTTCTACAATGAAAGGGATAATTTCTGTTGGAGGTATTGTTGAATATTAGTCTTTTTGAATACCAGTCTATGCTAAAATATGTTAGCATCTTTGAAAAAAGCATTACAAAAGTACAACTGTGAGTTTATTTAGAATGATACTAAGAGAATGTATTGCCAAGGTTTAGTGTTTCTAATCCTATCAGACAGGAAGCAAGCCAGAGAGGGTTATAACCTGCATTACTAGCCCTTGGTGTGTTTTTCCTATGTGGTAGGGATGACCCTGATGTTATTATACAACTCAATACATGCATGAGGTTTCCTCAAAGTTGGTTCTTTCTGTAGCACATGGTGACAGAGTGTTATGAAATGGGCAGTAATTATACTTGATAACCGCAGCAGTACTTGGCAGTCACACTAAATATTTCCTGGATGAGGACCATACACCAAACATGCTTGAGTTTATAGGTTCATAGGTTCATACTAGGCTATCTGCCCTAGGGCATTTATAAGCCTAGCCAGAGTGTGTTTGGCTTTCGCCACCCATTTTAAATTAATTTTGCTATGCCCTTTTTTGAGGTTAGTATACTGTGCCTCTGTCTAACAGTGACACAGAAGTGATACCCGGGGTAAACCTATGATCCCCCATCCACTCATCAAGATTCCTCTTGAAGAGAGTCAATGAGGGACTCTGCCTAACCTGGACTGGAATTTTATTCCAGAGTGAAGGGAGCCTCTAGGTTATGAATCTGTCCATCCAGCATGTCCTATTTATTTCAGTGCTGAGGTTCAAGTCTCACGAGCGTGTAGCTCGATGGGATTTGGATTTTCTGAGGTGCAGCATGTCCATTAATTCCGGGTTGGACATGGCTTTATACGTCAGGCACAGATCGCCTCTGAGCAGGCGGTATGCCACTGAGTAGAGCTGGAGTTTCTTTAACCGGGTAGCATATGGCATCTGTTTGAGCCCTTTGATCCTCTTGGTGAGGTACTTTTGGGGTCTTTCCAGTTGCTGCAGGTGTCTGGTAAGGTACATCCCAAAAGGGGCATTGTACTCAATTATGGGCCTGATGAGGGATGAGTAAAGAGGCAAGATGACCTCCCCTAACCTAGATGTGAATCTCTTCATGATTAGGTGGGCTATATAAAATGTTTTTCTAACCACTTTGGCCACGTGGTTGTCAAATGAGAGATTGCTATCAACTTGGGTCCCCAGGTCCCTAATTACTTCTTCCGTGCCAATGGATTACCACTTATGTGGTAATTTGTGGCACTTTGTTTTTGCCAAAGGGGATGACTATACACTTTTGGCATTTAGCTTGAGGCCATGGCTCTGGCACCAGTTGTCTGTTTCTATGAGGCCCTTTTGGAGGATGCTTGTGTCGGCTGGAGAGTCGATTATGGTGCCCAGTTTGCAGTCATCTGCGAACTTGGTCAGCCACAGTCCTTCCGTGTTGGCCTGTACCTCTGAGAAATATATACCGAACAAGAGAGGTCCCAGGACTGAGCCTTGTGGGACGCCACTTGTAACTGGTTTGGAGTCTGACATGGCTCCAGCAATTCTAACCATGTGGATTCTGTCCTTGAGCCAGTTTGCAACCCATCTAGTGACATAGGGGTTTATATTTAAGCTTGTGAGCTTATCTATAATGCCCAAGTGGAGTATTGTATCGAAGGCTTTTGCGAGGTCCAGGTAGGCTGTGTGGACCACCTTCCCCTCGTCAATGGTCTTGGTGACTGTTTCAAAGAAATCGACCAGGTTTAAGAGGCAGGATCTGTGGGTAGGATCCAGTGTCTGTAGGTCCCCAATATCTTCATTTATAAGGTCCATGATGATCCTTTCCATAGCTTTGCAGACCAAGCTAGTCAGGCTTATGGGGCGATAGTTTCCAGGATCCGTTGAGGCACCACCTTTGTGGAGAGGGACCACCATTGCTGTGCGCCACTCTTTGGGTACATATCCTATAGTAAGGCTGAGATTGAACAGTAGTTTTATGTTTGGGTTTAGCTCTTCTTGGAGTTCATGTAGGACAGCCCGGACACCGTCTGGTCCCATTGATGCTGTGTTTTTTGCTTTGGAGAGGGCGGCTCTTACCTGAGCATCTGAGATGTCAGGGGGGCAGCACTCTGCTGGGATAGATATTTGCCCTTTTGGTGGGGAGGGGGGGGAGAAGTTTGTGCTGAACCTGTCAGCTAGGATGTTGGCAATGTCTGTGGGTTCGGTGTATTTTTTGTCATTTTGGACTAATTCTGAGCATATCTGGGAATTCCCCCCCCAGGTTCCCAACATAACTAAAGAAAGCCTTGTGATTATCCTTAGTGTCCTGTGCAATTTTTCTCTTGAAGCTGGCCTTAGATGATTTTATGAGTGCCCGTAGTTTTTTGCTAATACTGATCAGAGATGCCTTCCCTTTTTGGGATTTTGCTCTATCATGTAGTAGCTTCCTCCTTCTATTGTATAGTTTGTTTATGGCTGGGGTCCACCAGACAGGACATCTGCCTTTGGAGGATTGGGTCTTGGTTTTATTTGGGATTGCATGATCCATGCATTCCTGAAGGTGTCCATAGAATGCATTTATAAAGGATTCTGCGGTCTGGGCCGTATTTTCCACAGGCCCGGGGACTTTGAAGGATTCCACCTCGGTTTTGAGGAGTGTGAAATTTGCTTTAGAGAAGTTTTTCACTGTGGTTTTCTGGGCAGGGGGTGAGGTCTGGATGTGAATATCCAGTGAGATTAGTTTATGGTCTGATCTTACCAGTGAGGGATACACTTCTGGTCTGGAGCATAGAGTCCCCATGTTGGTGATGATCAGGTCCAGTATGTTGTCCCCTCTTCTGGGAGTGGTAACAAGTTGTTCCATAGCATTTGAGTTTATAAATTCTAGGAACCTTTGGGCTAGGGTGTTGGAGCTAGAGTAATGCTCCCAGTCTATGTTTGGGTAGTTGAAGTCGCCCAATATAATGGTGTTTGGAGAGACCTTCATATTTTCCAGTGTTCTCAGGAAGGCCGAGTGGAGTTCCTGGGTTTGGGAGGGTGGTCTGTAGCAGGCTATAAACTGGAAGGCAGTTTTACCCACTGTTAGTTGCACATGGATAGTCTCTGATGCTTCGTGCTGTGCCACCAACCTGGAGGTGTGGGTATCTTTGACAAATATTGATACTCCCCCCTTTTGTGGTTTGGTCCAAGTTTTGGGGCCAAAAGCATGGTATGAGGTATAACCTGGTAGTGCTGGGGTGCTCTCGAGCCTGGAACCAGGTTTCTGTTACTGCACAGATGTCGATGTTCTCCATGCTAAGGAGAGTTTCGAGTGCATGCATCTTGAGGTTTAGACTTCTGGCGTTGAGTAGCATTACTCTTAGTTTCTTATCCCTTGTGATACCTATGGAGGTGGGTTTGTCTTTTGAGCCTTGCCTAAAAAAGGCACTATGGGGGTAGCAAGAGCCTTTGCCAATATCTGAAAGTCCAGGGGTGATAGGTGCAAGCCGTCCCTAACGAAGCATCGTGGCTTGTTGAGCATGTCATCCCAGGCTGACAGGCATTGGATCCCCTTTGAATGACACCAGTACTTAAGCCAATTGTTGAAATTGATCATCTTGTCTTCATATTGTGGCATCATTCTTGGTGAGGGTAAGATACTACTCAATGTCAGGTTCATACCGGCCTGGGCTACATGCTCAGAGAGCTCCTCTATGTCTCTTTTCTTGTAGTCCAGGGAGTCTTTTTTTAGATCATCCAGAGAGACATTACAAATGTTACATGGCATCAGAAATGTTATAAGGGAAATCATTTATTTGTTTTTAAGTCATTAACCATTCTGAAATGTAGAAATGTAATTTACAATTCAAATGTTAGGTTTTTTAATTTAAATTTGCGGTTTCACTTTTTCCATATTTAACTCATTTGTAGACCTCACAGCATTTTGTTCCTTCAGAAAAAAAAGAAAAAGACGAAGAAGAAGAAAATAAAAACACCAGGAATTTTGTTACTATAAGGTAATAAACTAGAAAAGTGGATTTTGTGGATCCAGAAATTCAAATGAGTGCAATATTCAAGGACTATGAAGTGGTAAGGTATGTCACATTTCTGTGTGTTGCAGGGGAGGAGTATTAAAGGTATTTATGTACAGGTTCTTAGTCAATTGATGTGCTAATATAGTAGGAGAATGCTGCACGAAGCACCACAGAGCGAATTCGACATGTAGTACACGGTCAGCAGTGCCCATGTACCAAGCAAAGGAAGGAGAAGCGTAATGATTGGATAAATAGTGCTAGAGTGTAGTATGGCAGGACCAATGTTTCAGCAGAGCAAGCATAGCTGATGTAATTTACATCACACTTAGAGAAAGTTAGTATACATGACTTCAAGCATGATTGCACATGCTATATCATCACATACAGGGGCATCTAGCTTACAGCTGGTAGAAGAAGAGCAGCACATATGGGAATAGCAGTCAACAGAAAGACCATTGGGGTGGGCACAATACACTGGTAACCCAGTTGAGCATATAACTGTGCACAAATGAAAATCATTTTTTGCCATCTATATATATTTTATTGATCTGAAAATATCAGCTCTATACAAATAACATCATTATTTTATTTATATTAAATGTAGCTCTTTAGCAAAAATATTAAATATACTATTTTGGCTGAATTTTGCTTCCAAACCACTTTTCATGTGGTTGCTGTGTGCCCCATCTTCAACAAACAAAGGAAAATATTTACATTTATTTACTTAGAGTTAACTGTGAAAAGAGTAGTATTAAGTAATAAAAAAGAAAAGGTTACCCTTTTATTTACATAAAAACAGAATTTCAGTAAAATTACCATCACCCTTAGTGCGATGTTAAAGACAAGAAGGAACATTTATACCAATTATAAATGAGTAGCACTATCTACCAAAAATAATGTATTATTGATTTGTTCATTGAACATTTTAACTTGATGTTTTAAGCAGCTTGAAACTACAAATGCTGACCAGTTTTATTTATAATGAACTTAAAATCTGACATTGCTTTTAGGCTATATCTTACCTCCACACCTCTCAACCTCTTAGAAAATAACGCTTAACAAAGCCAAAATAATGAAGTGACAAAGACCCAAAATCAGGGGCACTGCTGATCCAAACTTAGTAAGTTGGTAAAATAACAGGTTTTGAATTAGTGTGCATCTTCTGAAGAATATGAAGTCTGGTACTCAAATGTCTTTCATTAGTGAATTCAGTGCTCAATAATTTGCCAGAGAAACACAAATTTAATGAGGGACAGACCAAAAGTATGAGGCAAAAATCTGGACATTTTTTGAAATTCTAGACAGTTGAGAGGTATGCTTACCTCTGCTCCAAATAACAACTCAGACTTTATTAAATGTATGACAAAAGTACTAAAATAAGTGATAAAGTAAGTCACTTTATAAATGCTATAGATGCTTCTGACCCACTGGAATGCATCTAAAGTTATTTTATTTATCGATTTTGTTTGTTGGTTTGTCCACTTTATCCAGATACATTTTCAGTGGAAGCATGAAACAAATATTCCAAATCTACATGTAACTGTCATTAAAAATAGTCTCCTAACTGAAGAATATAATCTAGTATCATATGGCAAGCAGCTACCACTGGAGAAGTCATGGTCTGAAACTAAGAGCATCCTTACGAAAGAGCTTAAGACTGGTAATGTTGACATAAATCAGCATTTCGTACAACACAAGGAGTTATGCAGGATAAATATTGGAGCGTATATTCAGCCGAGCCAGACTATATAAAAAAAGCAGGTTGATACCATAATAAAGCAGTATCAGAGCAATAACGATGGACATAACATTTAATACAAGTCTGTAAAACAAAAAAGAAAACAGGTTTAATGAATTAAAACCCAGTTCAATAAATCAACCATCTACCAATGAGAAATCCTAAAATCTCCTACTTGATCAAAGGGTAGAGGAGCATCAGTGATGAGTCATGGAAGCATGGATTAAAAAAGTAATGACCTATGACTTTTCCTCACATAGTCAAGCGCACAAGAAGGAATACAGACTTACTGTTAGATGTTAAAGTTTGAAGGAGAAAAAGTGACATTTAGAATCTATGTAAGGTCACTGGTTTGTGGATACTTTTATCAATCTGAAAATGTTACTCTTCTGTACTTTTTATATTCAACCCAGTAACCCATAAGTAAATAAATGCTTCACCAAAAAAAAAAAAAAAAAACACTGAAATAGGTTAAATAGTATAATTATCCTGTTTTCCTTCACTGTACTATGCCAATGTTCTGTGGACTTTAACATTAGTACTAAATTGTATTGCATAAGGAACTTTAGCACAACTGCATCATGACAAGGTGAGCTACATACATGTAAACGACCAAACATCCCACGAAATATCCAAGTTCCAAAAAATAAAAAATGATGATGAACGATCCAGGCAGCAATAAAAAGTATATCAGTATTTCCTGTTTATTGAACAAATAATCCTCTCCTCCTACCACCCAACACTACAACCTGCAAGAGATGCACTTACATAGCCAAACTGGAAGCAAAGCTCTCTCCGGCCAAGATTGTGCTAGACAGTCAAGAGAAGAAGGTTAACATCTGCATTACACCTCAAGCAACTCATAGCCCTTCAAAACTCACACCATCAACACCCACACATAGCAACACTAAACCCACATATGCGGAGGCCCTTAAAATTAACCTGCCCAAGCAACAAGGACCTCCAAAGCTGAAACGCAAACAAACACCAGTCACAACCAAAGTGACACATAGCTCACAACACCAGTGTGCCACCCAACAACAGCCCCTAAGGCAAGGCAATGCACCCAACACTTTAGTCATAGGTTACTCTATAGTCAGGCACACTGATGTCCCACTCACCAGGCTGAGCAAGGAGAAAATTACAGTCAGCTGCCTGTCGAGTGCCAGCATCCGCCACATAATGCATGCACTCAAGTCACTCCACAACAAGTACAAATACGACTCTGTCATTGTCCATGCTGGAGTGAATGACTTGAGACGTACCTCCATGGACTACATGAAAAGAGACATGAAAAGAGACATGGAAGAGCTCTTGGATCATGTGACCCAGGCAGGTATGACCCTAGCCCTGAGTAGCATCCTGCCTTCGCCCAAAATGATACCACACTATAAGGACAAAATTACTGACTTCAACAATTTGCTAAGCTTCTGGTGTCATTCAAAGGGGATCCAGTATTTGTCTGCCTGGGAAGACATGATCGACAAACCACGATGCTTTGCCAGAGATGGTCTGCACCTGTCACATCTGGGATTCAGGTTACTGGCTAAAGCTCTTGCCACCCCTATAGTGTCATTTTTAGGCAAGGTTCAAAGGATAAAACCATCACCGTAACAGATACAAGCATGCAAAATCTGAAGGTAATGCTACTCAGTGCTAGAAGTCTAAACCTCAAAATGCACTCTGTCGAGGCACTCCTAAAAATGGAGAACATTGATATCTGTGCAGTAACTGAGACCTAGTTCAAGGCTCCAGAGAGCACCCCTGCAATACCAGGCTACAATTCTTACCACACTTTTCGGCCATAATACCAAGACCGAAACACTAAAGGTGGAGGAGTGTCCATATTCACCAAGGATGTTCACACCTCCAGGCTAGTTGCCCAACACAATGCATCTGAAATTCTCCAGGTGCAACTAACACTAGGTAAGACTGCAATCCAAATTGTAGCTTGTTACAGATCCCCCACCATGCCCCAAGATTCTCACTACACCTTTCTAAACATACTGGAAAATATTAAGATACAACCAAACACTCTAATACTGGGTGATTTCAACTACCCTGCCATTAACTGGGAAAACTACTCAGGTACCAACTCTTTTTCCCAACGGTTCTTGGAATTCATAAATTCCATTGCCCTGGATCAACTAATCCATTGTCCCACCAGGGACTCCAATATCCTAGACCTGGTCATTACCAACATGGGCGATAGATGCTCCACACCAGTGGTCACCCCCTCATTGGTCAGGTCTGACCATAAGCAAATCACCCTTGACATCCACATCCCACCCCCCCTCAGTAAGGAAACCTCCTTAAAAAACTTCTCCAAAGCCAACTTCATGCTACTGAAGTCAGAAGTGACAAACTTCACAACACCCACTCAGACGGGATCTGGAAGTTCGACTGCAGAATCCTACACTACGGCACTGTACGAGCACATCCACTCGTGCATGAATCATGCCATCCCAAATAGAACCAAGATGCTCTTCTCCAAAAAAAGGAAGCCAATCTGGTGGTCACCTGCTATAAACAAACTATACAACAGAAGGAAGAAACTGTTGCAGAAAAGAGGAAAATCCCAGGATGCAAAAAACTCCCTCACCAGCCTCAGTAAGAAGCTGAGATCCCTCATAAAATCCTCAAAAGCTAGTTACGAAAATAAAATTGCCAAAGATTCCAAAGACAACCACAAGGCATTCTATAGTTATGTCAAGAATCTAAATGGCAATGCTCAGATCTGCTCCGAGCTACAACAGAATGGCATTAAATATACTGATCCCAAGGATATTGCCAATATCCTGGCAGATCAATTTAGTGCCAACTTCACCCCCCTTCACCCCCTAAAGGGCCCATCTCAATACAAAAAGATTGCCAAATTCTGATAATCACGGCCATACAGGTAAAAACCGCACTCTCCAAAGCTAAGAATACAGCATCCATAGGACCAAATGACATCCCAGGCTGTGTACTACATAAAGTATAAAATGAAATGGCACCTCACCTAAGTGTCATGTTTAATCATAGCCTCACCTCAGGCTTCATGCCCAAGTGTGGCACACAGCTACAATTATCCCGCTCCACAAGGGAGGATCCACCTTGGATCTTGGGAACTACCATCCCATCAGTCTGACAAGCCTGATCCGCAAGGGCATGGAACGCATTATCATGGAACTTATAAACAAAGACAATGGCAACCTTCAAACACTGGACCCCACCCAGTTTGGGTTTGTGAAAGGTTGATCTTGTCTCATGAATCTGATTGACTTCTTTGAATCAGTTTCCAGAGCTGTGGATGAGGGTAAGGTGGTCCACACAGCCTATCTGGACCTCGGCAAGGCATTCGACACCATCCCCCACTCTGGAATCATAGATAAACTTACTAAGCTGGGCATAAATCCCTATGTCACTCGATGGGTTGCCAACTGGCTTACTGACAGAACCCAGACTGTAAAAGTAGCCGACTCCAAATCCAGCTCCAGACAAGTGACAAGTGGAGTACCTCAGGGTTCAGTCCTGGGACCACTCTTGTTTGGCATATACTTCTCTGAAGTACAGGCCAACACTAAGGGACTCTGACTAACAAAGTTCGCAGATGACTGCAAACTGGGAGTCATTATTGAATCCCCAAATGATGTGGATATTCTACAGAAGGGCCTTACAGAAACAGATGCCTGGTGTCAGAGCCATGGGCTCATGCTTAATGCCAATTAATGTATAGTTATCCCCTTTGGAAAAAAGCATGTACCCATGAATTGCCACATAGGTGGCAAGACACTAAACATCGAAAGTGTGATGAGGGACTTAGGGACACAGGTGGACAGTGGTCTCACTTTCGATAACCACATCACCACAACAGTCAGGAAATCCTTCTATGTGGCACACTTCATCACTAAGGGCTTTTTATCCAGAAAAAAAGTAATTGTCTTACTGTACTCATCCCTCATTAGACCCATTATATTGTATAATGCCCCATTTGGTATGTACCTCACAAGACATCTGCAACAGCTGGAAAGGCCACAGAAATACCTCACTAAAAGAATCACAGACCTAAAGCAGATGCCATATGCTGACCGTCTAAAAAAACTCCAGCTATACTCTGTGGCATATCGTCTACTCAGAGGCAATCTCTGCTTAACATACAAGGCCATGTCAAACTCTGAGCTGGTGGACATGCTCCACTTAAAGAAATCCCAATCCCTCAGAGCTACATGCTCTAGGGATCTAAACCTTGTCATAACAATGAACAAAACATGCTGGAGGGATAGGTTTCTGACCCAGAGACTCCCCATACTCTGGAAGAGACTGCCCATACATGTCAAGCAGAGCGCCTCATTGGCCCTCTTCAAAAGGAACCTTGATGATTGGATGGGAGATAGGAAATTCACCCCGGGGATCATGTCAGTCCTCCTGCTAGACAGGGGTCCAAAGAAGTAAATATTGTGGGAAGAAACATCCAGGGAATTGTTATGGCTAGGCTTGTATAGGCCCTAGGGCCGATAGCCTAGTACCAACCTATGAACCTATAAGTACATTAAGCGCTTTCAGCTCACCACTGTAGCCTTCATCAGAATAAATCTACTATGTGAACATTTTGTTTTTAAAAACACCATTAACCAATCATTACATTTTCCTAATTAACCCTGTTAATACACTGCTTAACCTTAAACATGCAGTGTTCCTTTTGAAAAAACATAGAAAATCAATAGAACACTACATACTGTCTAATATGAATTATAATCATTCATAAAAAATCTACTTTCATCAAACATAAAATAATAAAGTTCCTCCAAGAACTTACTAAAAACATAGTAAAAAATATTTTAAAATTTATACATACATACGCGCGCGCACACACACACACACACACACACACACACACACACACACACACACACACACACACACACACACACACCAACATGAAGTTAAGAGCAAAAGGAAAAAAGATCCTCTTATACCTGAGAGGATCAAAAGAAAAAAATGTCTGCCAATACTTGAGGACCAAAAAACAAAAATAAAATGTAGTTACAGCTTATATCACACAAGAAGTTCAAGTGCTTCTGCCCTGACAGCAAATGCAGTATTGGCATTTATGTCTGATTGCCAGTACTGCACTACCAGATGACCTGCTAGTTGTACCCCCACGCATTGCCCAACCTGAGCAAGTGCCTTGTTTGCCCTATCCTAGAAACTCTACTACACCAGATCACCTTAAGCATGTATATTTATTTTGGTGTAATATATAAGATAATTTAATTATTAAACAATGAGACATAAAGATTGCGTCATATTTCCTTGGCTCTTTGAATCAGAGGAATAAACCCCTAGTGGTAACTCATATGACCAAAGTTTGATTATCAGCCACAGCTGTAGAGGAGCTAAGCAGGACAAGTGAGACTGAGTTGATTACATTGGCATGACCATCCTGGGGGAAGGGAAAAGGGGAGGGACATATGCTCAGTCACACCTTCAGAGTTGATACCTGATAGAAACTGAAGTGCTTAGGAGTGCTGTCTAGAGGGGGACAGGGTTTTAGCCGAGTTATATGCAAAGGTATAGACGATATGCCATGTTGCCCATTGCACACCAATCCCTGGGTCCTAGGGAACACACTCATTCAGCAGCAATGTGACCCACCCCAGGATGCCTTAATCTCCTCAACAGCCTTGATTATGTTTGTTGATAGCTGAGAGGAGGAAGTCAGATTAGTAGATCTGCTGAATGAGGAGAATTACTAGGAGAGGCTGATGGTCAGGTGTGGGAAACCAAAAATACCATACAGAAAAAGGTTGCATTATATAAAGAAATTGTCTAAAAAACATTGACTTGACTCTGTGGCATACAGAGATAATGCCCTGACTATGACCCAGATGCCTTAAGCTTGAATAGTGGTTCAGCTGCTGGCAATGCCAGATAAGGAAGAAGGGTAAGAATGATTGATGCTAGCTTGACTATCCTATGTGGAGGTAGATATGACTTCTAGTTCGCCACTGGTCACCATTCAAGTAGATGACTGCATGGTATCTAAGTGGCCAAGACTAGGACCAGGAATGTGGACCTGGAAATACCAGTCCATTGATGGTAGTCCTTAGTATGTAGGCAAAAGCATGCATGTGAATGGGAAGATCATAGGATGCCCTGTGGTGAGGAAGAACAGGAACTTACTTATAAAAACATTCACTGCCAGAATACTGACAAGGCACAAACCGTCTTCTAACTTTCTACAAAATGGCTCTCGGATCATCTGTCACCTTCATACTGTGGACATCCTAGTGGTGAACAAATGAATAGGTGACATGATAGCTAGTCTGCACAAAGGCAAAAAACGCCTAGAAAAAAGTTGCAATAATGAACAAATACAAAAAGAAAAACACATTTACTTATGACAGATGCAACTATTGAAAGGATCTATGACATTATGATTAGAATCAGTCTTTCTAATGCATCTAAAGAAGGAATTTCAGGAAATTTACCTCAAAGGAAAGGCTGAAAAGGTGGATTTCTTCAAATCCACTTTGAGACCACATGACAAACTGAAGTAATATTCAGTCATAATACTTTATACTGAATGAAGCTTGTAACTAATTTTGAGTTTCATGAGTGTAAATATGGTTTGATGCTGGTCTATTTCCTGTTACGTGTGTTTCCAGCTGAAGTTGAGTTACTGAGGACATTATTGTGCTATCAGATCAAGAGGAATTACCACCCAAAGAAATACAGTTGCATTTTAAAATATCACTAAGTATATGTGATGTCCTGAGGCTTGCAGAGTAGTTCAAACATGCCATTAATCCAGACTAGGAAAGCCCAATAATTAGGGGTATATTATTTATTTATTTTTCATTTGTTTACCGGTATAGTCAAACTGGCCTGGTAGCCCATTTTCAGCAGAGGTCTGGGGAGAAAAGCTCCAAAGATATACATAGGTTATACAAGGAAGATATGAAACATTAACATTCATAATGAAAAAATAGCAAAATTAGATATTAGAATAATAGTAGTATGAGATAACCATTAATATCAATTATAATACACAAATTACAGAACATCAGGAACAATCCATTGACATATGGCAACAAAGAAAGGAAGAACAGAAAAAAATTAAAAAGAAATGAATAATGTAGAGTGGAAAGGAGGAGAAAGCCATGGCCGATACAGGTGCAGGGCTGTTATTGATAATGTGTTCTTTGAGTAGTTGTTTAAATTTGATGATGGTGGGGGTAGTGAGTATGTATTGGGAGATAGAGTTCCTGGATTTTGCAATGTGACTGGCAAAAATAGAGTCACCAAAAGAGTTAATAGATTTATGGGTTTTTAGAAGTAGTTTGTTGGATGAGCGGAGAGTACATGATGCTTGGTAGGGTTGGATTAAGTTATTTATTGATGGACAGGTATCTGGATGATAAATGATGTTATGGGCAATTGTCAGTTGATTAAGTGTTAGAAGATGCGGCAGTTCTAGCCAGTAAAGTTTATTAACGGCAGTGCAGTGGTGAACTCTATTGGGGAGGTTAGCAGCAAAACAAGCAAGTTTGTGGTAGCAAGTCTCTAGAAAGTTCTAATTTTCTAAGGTTGGTGAAAATGGGGGAGGAGTATAGAAGTGTGAACAGAATGTGGGTTCTAGCAAGGGCAAGTCTGCTGTGAGGGGTAATGAAAGTTCTGGATCTATATAAGCAACCAAGTTTGATATGTATTTTCTTGGCTGTTAAAGCTATGTGTTTGTCATATCTTAATGAGCTGTCTATCGTGACTCCTAGAAGTTTAGTGTTGTCTATAGGTTTGATTTTGGTGCCATTGGAGGAGAGGATATAAGGGGGAGGCTATGGATTTATTATGAGTGAATACCATAAGCTTTGTTTTGTTGGGGTTTAGTATGAGTTGGCTCTCCTTGAGATATAGTTCTATAACTGAGAAGGCTTGTCCACATCCATCCTGCTGTCACCAGCTTAATGTTAAGACTGTAGCTCATTCTCCTATTCCCAAAGACATGGGAAGATTTAATTTCAGTGGGTTCTTTACCATATTTTTCAATACCATTTGCACCCATTTAGGTTTTGGAGTGTGAAGGCACTTTGATGAACAGTAAATTACACTGACCTTCTTCCATGCCTTAAGCACACAACACTGGTTTGGCAAGGATTTTATTGGTTTAGTTATACAGCCATTTCCATAGGCTCATAAACACCAATCAAGTGTCATATTGTGAGGTTCTCAGATACGAACTTTCCAGATTCAAATTCAGGTTTATTTAAGTCTTCATGTTCTAAGCACTAATACAATAAGATCACAGAAAAAAGACATGATAAAAAGTATAGTGAAAAATATGTGTAAAATGTACACATGTTGCTGGAGGCCAGAGTTACATCTCATATACGAGACCAAAAGGTAAGACTTCAGAGGTCCTTTAAAAAGTGGTTAGCATTTCTGACTTTGTTAACCTCCTTGGTAAGTATGACCTCCAGCAGTCCCAGGGTGGAAAAGCACTGATTCATGTCAATTTCTGATGATAGGTTTGGTGAACATAAAAAATTTGAAAGCTGATCACCAAAACAATGTACAGTGAACATCGGAGGAGAACTTTATATGTAGGGGAAGGCCACCCTGCACTCTCCATGTGGGGGTACCCCCCCCCCATGTTATATACACCAACTCAAAGGTTTCACAGCAGTGTGGAGACAGAGATGCAAATGCCACTGTTGGTGAAAATAATTTTGCTAAACAGTGCTTGAACATTTTACATTTGCTGAAACTACTACTGGCAATTTGATACTCTACTGGAGCGCACAGGGCACATTCAGGCTAATACCAAGCCAGAAGGTCCTTAAGATAAGTGGGACTTGGGTTAAGCTGAATAATCCAGTACAAGAACATCATAATTGATACATGACCACAGTGGCAACCAGTGCACATACAGTTGATATAAAAAGTTTATACACCCCTGTTAAAATGACAGGTTTTTGTGATATATAAAAATGAGACCACAATAAATCATTTCAAAACTTTTCCCACCTTTAATGTACAATTCAATTGAAAAACAAACAAATCTGTTAAGGGAAAAAATATAAAAAACGTAGAATAAGCTGGTTGCATAAGTGTGCACACCCTTAAATTAATACTTTGGATTTAATTACAGCATTCAGTCTTCTTGGGTAGGAGTCTATCAGCATGGCACATCTTGTCTTGGCAATATTTGCCCACTTTTCCTTGCAAAAGTGCTCCAAATATGTCAGATTGTGAGGGGATCTTTTGTGCACAGCCCTCTTCAGGTCACCCCACAGATTTTCTATTGGATTTGGGTCTGGGCTCTGCCTGGGCCATTCCAAAACTTTAATTTTCTTCTGGTGTAGCCATTCTTTTGTTGATTTGAATGTATGCTTGGGGTCATCATTGTGTTGAAAGGTGAAATTCCTCTTCATTTGTAGCTTTCTAGCAGATGCCTGTAGGTTTTGGGCCAAAAGTGACTGGTATTTGGAACTGTTCATAATTCCCTCCACCTTGACTAAAGCTCCAATTCCAGCTGAAGAAAAAAAAACTCAAAGCATGATACTGCCATTACCATGCTTCACTGTGGGGATGGTGTTCTTTTGGTGATGCAAAGTGTTGTTTTTGCGCCAAATGTACCTTTTGGAATTGTGGCCAAAATGTTCAGCCTTGGTCTCTTCGGACCATAACATATTTTCCCATATTCTCTTGGGAGACTTGATGTATTGTTTTGCAAATTTTAGCAGGGCCTGGATGCTTTTCTGTGTAAGAAAAGCCTTCCATCTTGCAACCCTACCCCATAGCCCAAATGCATGGAAAATATGGGAGATTGTTGTCAAAATTTAGTAAACCACCAGTACTTGCCAGAAATTCCTGCAGTTCCTTCAGTGTTGCTGTAGGTCTCTTGGCAGCCTCCCTGACCAGTTTTCGTCTTGTTTTTTCATCAGTTTTGGTGGGACATCCAGTTCTTTGTAACATCACTGTTGTCTCACACTTTCTCCACTTTTTGATGACTGTCTTCACTGTGTTCCATGGTATATCCAATACTGTGGAAAATTTTTTGTACCCGTCTCCTGACTAATACCTATCAACAATGAGATCCCTTTGATGCTTTGTAAGCTGTCTGTGAACCATGGCTTTTGCTGTAGCAGGCAACTGAGTAAATGTCAGGAAAATCCTACTAGAACAGCTGAACTTTATTTGGGGTTAATCAGAGTCTCTTTAATTGATGGCAGGTGTGTACCCAAGAAGACTGAATGCTGTAATTAAATCAAAAGGTGCTTCAACAAAGTATTAGTTTAAGGGTGTGCACATGTATGCAGCTAGCTTATTGTACATTTTTTTATATTTTTTCCCTAACAGATTTGTTTGTTTTTCTATTGAATTGTACAGGTTATAGGTCACATTAAAGGTGGGAAAAGTTTTGAAATGATTTATTGTGGTCTCTTTTTTTATATCACAAAATCCAGGGGTGTGTAAACTTTTTATATCCACTGTATATGATGTAATATGATGGTTCTGAGATCTCACTATCTGTAGCTAATCTACAGAGTTCTGCACCTGCTGCAGATAGTCTAGTTCTGAGTATGGAAATCTCACATGCAAGGCATTACAGTAGTCCAATATGGAGGAAATCAAAGCATGTACTACCACTAGAAACACTGCAAGTGGAAGGAGGTGCTTGACAAGGATAATATTCTTCAGACCGAAAGAAGAGAGTTCGGCAAATCAGCAAGCCCTTGAGGTTAAGCAGGCTGTGAAATATCATCCCAAATTCTGTAATGTTAACACAAAATTCCAGTTTGTCACCACTACAAATAATGTCAGGGGAGAACAGTGAAACAGATGAATTATGGGTAGTGGTATGAATAGCTATGGAAATTAACTTAGAGGTATGGAACTTAAACTGATTATCACTCATCCAGTGGTGCATGCCTTCCACTTCTGCAACTTATAATGATATTGTAACCCTTTCTGTTTAATAGCATCTCCTGATATAATCATATACATGGCAAATGGGAAACAGCAGTAGACCCAAGACTGAGGAGTGTGGCCCACCAGAAGTTAGACTGTAAGGAGATGAGGACTGAACTCTTGACATTAACTTCTGAGCATGTCTAGAGAGGTAGAAGACAAAGTATTCCAAGACAATACCCGTGTTGCCACAATATCGCCTCAAAAGGTCTGACTGTACCCCATGGTAGACCATATCATATGCCAAAGAGAGCTCTAAAAGAACATTGTTAAAACCCTGATGAAGGTGGTTTCTCTACTATGTCAGGACTGAAAACCAGATTGATACCCCACCCATAGATGTTATTGTAACTGAGATGTGGATCTGATTGTGCCTATGTCATTTCTGAATAATCTTTGGTAATTATATCTTAACAGCAGATTACAATACAGACAACATCACACTGTTGACAGTTGTCAGAGGTCATGGTTCCTTTATCAACAAGTCCCTGTCCTTTGACCACCATGTAGCAATAGCAGTCAGAAAATCCTTCTATTTAGCCCAAGTAATACCTAAAGATATATGGAGCAGGTCAAAAAGTTATCATTTCCCTATACTCTGCCCTGAGCAGACCAGTTATAGGATACAATTCTCCTTTCACTATGTATCTTGCTAAACACATCACACAGGTAGAAAGACTAAGGTTCCTAAGTAAAGAAATCAGAGGAATAAGTAACAACTCTCTATCTTCTACCATGACAAGACTGAAGCATTCTCCCTCTACCCTGTCTCTTAACAGACTCATCAAGACAATTTATATCCAGTATCCCGCTCTGTTAAGAAGCCCATCTTCATTGATCTACTACACATCCACAAAGCAAATATCTTCACAAACACTCAATCAAAGATATGAATATCAATCAACTAATAAGTAAGATACACTGGATGGACATATTTATGACTCATCTCTTCCCTAATCTCTGGAATAATTTTGTTACATATAAACTACATTTATACCATCACTTTCTTTAAGGCAATCATCTGTGATAGGATGGGGAACATAAAGTCATCCCTGGCCATAGTTGATGTGTTACCCTCTTACAAGCAGGAGGCGCAATCTGAGGGTGGGTATTGGCAAGCTGATTTTGATCCATGGACTAACTCTTTGTAAACTCTATGAATACATGAGTCTTACCAATACAAAACAAAACGAGTCAGGGCCAGAAGATCAAGTGAAACAGTCAGGGCTTTGCTCTAACCTGCAATCGCCTTGTCAATGTCCACACCAATGCGACTGAATCCTGCCATACAGTATTACTGGGTAACCTTTTTTAATTTCTCCAACTCTTTTGGGCTTTTATTGCCGTGACGGAAATGGACCCTATTCTTAAGTCAAAGTACGATTAAAGTTCATGAAATTTGTTTCAATCTTTGATGTCAGCCAGAAGTGCTCTTTGCAGCACCCGCAATGTGCCCAGTAATGAATCTTTCTGCAATACATATGGAGTTTCAAGTATTAGTAGCATATCTAAATATGATGGTAGACTATTTTTTATAAGACCCGTTGCTCCTACTACTATTGGAACTATCTTAATATCTTTCTTTCACATTGCTCTTATTTCTGTCTGTGTGTCTCTGTATGCAAGACACTGTAGTCACTGTGTGTAGCGATTTCAATGATCAATGCTATTTTTGTCTTCTTTTCTTGGAACACTATATCTGGTTTTCTGTCCTCTATCTTTTGAATTGTTAGTAATGGATGATCCCATGTGACGTGGCCTTCATCATTTTCTAGTATGCTTTGTGGCTCATGTTTCCATTGTTTTTCAGCCACTTCAATACCATAATGTTTGCACAAGTCCCAGTGCAACAGTCTTACCATATTATTATGCCTTTTAGTATACAGTCCTTCTGCCATTAGTATGTCACAACCAGCAATGAGGTGTGCGACTGTTTCCAATTTGGTTTTACAAAACCTACATTTGTCTGTTTTTCCCCACATGTTCAATGGACTTTGTAAACCAACGTGTATGCAGCCCAACATCTTGGGTCACCAATATTAACCTTTCATCTTTTGGTTTGAATTAGCCTTTCCTTAACCATTCCTGCATTCATTTCTGATCAACATAAGGTTCTTCCAGAAGTTTTCTATACTTGCAACTATATTTATGTATTTTGCACATTTCTTGCATTCTCATCTGGTCCATTACCTTATATTCTTTCTTTTGTTTTTTGGCACATTCAGTTGCTGCCTGATTTTTATCTACTTCTGGTTTAATTTCCATTCCTGCTTGATGCCAATATGCTTCTGCTAAATTAAGCAGAGAAGTCATCTTAGATTTATTCTCCTCATGTTTCAAAACTTTCACTAAATTTGTGTCTTGTGAGGTTAGCAGATATGTGTGGAGTCCCACAATTGCAGATCTATACATGTAATCAATTTCAAGGAGGTCCATCCCTCCTTCAGAACAGGGAATATATAATCTTGGTATGCACTGATTTTTATAAATCATTTGGTGAGCATGAAGCATCCTTCTTGTATTCCTATCTAATCTATCCAACACATTTTGGGGCCAGTCAATCACTCCAAAACTGTAAGTTATGACAGGAAGAGCAAATTGGTTTGTAGCTTGGATTTTGTTCCTAGATGTCAGTGCTGTATTCAGAATTAATTAAGTCTCCTGAAATATTCCTTACTAAGTTTTATTTGCATTTGTTCATGTTTTATTGTTGATTCTTCATCAATTCCCAAATATGTAGGCACTCTTTCTTGCTCAAATTATTTTATATCACATTGTTGTCCCAAGATGGTGCTTTCCTGGTGCTGCAGTTTTCCTGCTTTACAGGTTGCTTTTGCACATTTATCAAGACCAAATGACATTGGGTAGCCTTCAGTGTACATCATGACATGTTGGCAGAAGTGGGATATTTTTGATTAAGAAAGACTGAAAATGCAAAGTCAGTTACAAAGCCTCTCCACATCAGTTGAAAAGAATCTGCCACATTCAGAGTCAGTAATTTCACTGATAATACAGTAAACTCTCAATTAACCGGCACCCATGGGGATTGATAGATGCCAGATAACTGTAGTATACTATACTATTTGTTTGGTTTGACTTATTCTCAGGTTGGGGAGATATGGAATTTATTCCTATCATCCTTTTTAAAACTCTAAAAAAGTAAGGTATGCTTCTGTGGGGGGGTGAAACAGAAAGTGCAATGCATGAAAATTGTAGTGTATTTCTTCGATATTTTTTGTCAGTTGCTTGAGAGTGCAGGTTGCTTGAGTTCCGGTTAACTGAGAGCTTACTGTAGAATATTTTTCCTTGCAAAATAATTGTTTAACTGAAATTAAATGCTTCACATTGAAGAAATACATTTAAAGTAAAAATGCTGAAATTGAATCTGATGGGACCATCTGAATTCTCAAAACAATGTGGTAATCCAGCCTGGAGACAAAGCTTTACATGATTTAGACTGATGACCACACTGAATAAAGAATCAAATGAAATCCAGGTAAACACATTATTGTACTCAATGAGAACATAAACACATTATTGTACTCAATGACAACAGCAATGGTGACAATATATAATTCCTCTTCATTCCCAGAGGGCCAGAGTATTAACATACAAGTCAGCGATTAGTAAACTCAATGAATATTTGTTTGCCAGTAAGCAATGTCTTTCAGCTTTTCAAGTTAGAGGTCACCAAAGTGGATCACCAGTCTGCAGATTGATTGGCAGTGGTATTTTTATGGTGTCGAGTTGCCAGCCTGGCATACAACCTTCACAGAAGGCACACACACATACCCACACACACCTACCTGCATGTCTTTAAAACTCACTCGGCTGCAGGGAGGACATGCAGATTCCACACAGAAGGCACTCCAGCTGAAAATCGAACCAGAGAAGCTCTTGCTATAAGGTGTCAACATTAACAGCTGCAGCACCACAGCATCAAATATTATAACTGATGAATAGTCAAGCTTGCCTTCCACACGTGTATATACCAAAGGTGAATGCAATGAAGCATTTGTAAGGTTTTTAAGTTTTGAACTGCTTGAAAACTGTGGGATTAATGCCACAACAGATGAACACATCAAAGACAGAATTACAATTTGTCTTGCTAATGTAGAAGTATGTTAATAGCTACAACATAAAGTGAATTTAACTTTACAATAGTGATACAAAAACAGTGAGGCAGGATTAGTTAAAAGGTAAAATGCTGACTGAAACATGGCAAATGATATATGCGAGGTAAAGTACAGATAAAATGGCAAGTTTGAAAAGATGCATAATTCTGTTCAAACTAAGTGAATGCATGAAAATCAGAGAGAGCGTAAGCTTGATAAATGCATAAGGTATGGTCATTATGCTGAGAGAGAACAGTAGTCAACACATGACAGAAGATATAAGACATTTAAAAGATGGTTTCTTTTGATGTAATCTTTAAAACAATGCAGATTAAAGAGGTTGCTTCCAAGAATAATTTTTCTAAGGTCAGTCACTACTATGTCTGATATTAAAGCAAACTGACAAGTGAGACTTTGTATTCACGGAATTCAAGTGAGTTTTAGGATTGATACAGGGGTCAACCCTACTATGGTATCATGGGCTACTTCTAGACGTTTCTCAAAGTATCCACAGTTGCTTGAAAAAGAAACTTCACAGCCTTGCAAGCAAAGTCAGGTACATTGGTAGATTTCTAACCATGTCTGATGAGAAGGGCTACGAGTTTGAGTTTTAAATTAATGTGCTGGATGGTCAAAACATAAATAATCTGCTCAGAAGAACTGTGTCATATGAGACAGGTTTAATTGCCAGAATAAATGAAGTCAGCATAGACCTGTTTGGTGAAGCTGATCTATTTAACTGTGAACCAATAAAAATTAAGTTAATAGGAAAATTATGTTCTATGTGTTTGACCTCTCAACGGAGGATGCCATGTCCTGTGTTGACTAAAGCAGAAGAGCTTAAACAAATTCTAAACCTCAACAAGTAAAAACTGTAACTGATTCAGCTAAGTGGTATTTAGTAATGGTCATTTACAAATACGTGTTCAGTGATGCTGGAGTGTGAGAAAAGTTCATTCTAGCTATACTAGAAGACATAATGCCTAAACTAGTGAATGCTAAAATGTTTCCCATGCTAGATGCGTCTAGTGGTTTTTGGCAATTACCCTTAGAAAACTAAAAGTTGATGACTTTAAGAACTCCAATAGAAAACATTGACATTTGGTACAACAAAGGTTGACATTTGGTAGAACAGCAGTACAAGATGCCTGATTATATCAACAAGCTTGATGGTGTTGTTGCTATGGATGACAACATGGTATTTCATCCAGGTAAAAGGATGATGACAGGCAGTATTTCAAACTATCCGAAACTCTCAGTTAAAGCTAAACAAAGAAGAGTGCTGTTTCAGTCTCAGTATAAGTGCTAGAGGTATCAAGCCAGATATGAGCGAGTTAAGTACAACAGCTGAGCTGCAGATTCGATTTAGAGTTAAGATACGCCATAGGCATTGGTTAACTTCTAGGGCAAGTATATACCTGCTGTCTCAGTTGTACCACATCCTTTAACATACTTGCTAAAGATAGATGTATAATGGTCATGGGGACTAGTTCAAACTTAAGCATTTAGCAAAGTGAAAAGAAGGTTAACAAAGTTCCAAGCATATAGTGATATCACAGAACTGACACCAGCATGTGCAAATGCTAGTAGCAACAGCCTGGGTGCAGTGTCACTCCAGCTGAATGAACAAGTATGTCATACTGCCTACAGCTTCAGAATGCCGACACTGAACAGACAGGTTCAGCAATTCAACAAGAATGGCTTGCAAGTGTATGGGCATTTAGGAAATTCTCATTATACATAACATGATCTGACCATTTTCAACTGCAGCCTGACTAAAAGCTATTAGTTCCTCTAATTTATTCCAGTTCTGATAAAGCGACACCCAAATTCCAAGATTGTTAGGGAGAGTGTGTAATTTAAAGTCAGAGCAATACATGTGCCTGGAAAACAGTTAGTCATTGCAGAAGTGTCATCCAGAAAGCCTATATGTGGTCAAACATTATCTGAGAAAGAAGATGATGTTTACACCGATGTGCAGAATATAATGTCTACTAGACCCATAACTACAAATACACTAGAACAACTAATAACTAACTAACTAGATAACTAGAAAAGCTAACTAGTAAAAGCTACTCAAAATGACCAAGATTTGCAAACAATGATTCTATGTATCTGAGATGGATAGCCAAATCACTGGACAAAAATGCAAATATCTCATGCATAAGAAGTATATAGTCTAGCTATCACAGCATGATGGCTGTTATGACAGGACAGAACTGTTTTATTGTTACTTCTCATTACAGTAAGCTGAAGTAAAATGTCAAAAGCATAAAGGTCATCCATGCCCCAGGAAATGCCAAGAAATGTCCAAAATGACAATATTGTATCCTAACATTAATGATGACAATGATAATCTAGTATCAGAGTGTCAGACTTGTATTGTGTATAAAACATCTTACCTTACACAAGGACTAATTTAAGTTCTAATGCCAACTCTGATACGTAAAAGTCCATTCAAAGATAGCTATGTTCAGACCTATGTTCGAGGATATGATGTACCTACTGAACTACCTACTGACAATAGTACACAGCTTACATCATTGAGTTTGCTGACGACTATGGTGTTATTCATACTCTATTAAGACCTCACTATTCCTAATCAAGTACTGAAGTTGAAAGAGCAGTGCAATAGTAAAAGAGATACTATGGCAACCAGATGCTCATAGAGATCTCAGGTCATACTGAGCTACTCCACACACTGTTAATTTAAGCCAACAACTATTTTGCAAAATACAGTTAAACAAAATGACCAAAAAGGTAAAAGTTCATATAAAAAGTTTTGTGGCTGGAATATCATTTATCCAGACAAAGCTGTATGCCTGAAGTTGAGGGTGAGTGGGAGCAGTAGGACGCAACAAGTGTTGCCATGCAGAAATATGTGAACTGAGGTCCTATGTCATGCAAACTAAAGATGGTACCATGGTTAGATGAAATTGTAGACATATCCATAAAGTCACTGGTGAGCCTCAACCTGAAAATAGTATATCAGATAGCAAACCTCATGAGTCTGAGCCAGGAATATCCAGATCAACAATGTCTAGTAAGGCTATTCCTATGTCTTCAAATATGCTGATTCTACCAAGCATTGGAAATAAGTGTAGAAGTTCAAGTTTGACTGTTTGTGGTGAGTCTATGTGATTGCCAACCAAAGCAATTGATTGTGATTACTCCTAAACTAGGCTTATAACGGCCTCAGGGCCAATAGTTTAGTAAGTTCCTATGATGCAATTGGCACAGTTCTGCCTACTGATTGTGACACTAATGCTAGTTATAAAAGACTTCCACAGATTCCATTTCATTGTTATTACAGTTCATGCGCTGCACATGTGACCAGATGTTGACATGAGCACAGAGTACTGAATAATTATTGAACTTGCAGCTTTATAAAGGACTGAAAAACATTTGTCTTATATGGACAGACTCAAAAAACTCTAGCTATCCTCTGTCTCATGTCGCCTACTTAGACACAATCTCGGCTTGACTTACAAAGCCATGTCTGACCCAGCTCTGTTAGAAATGCCAATCCCTCCACACCACATGCTCCAGAGACCTCAACCTCATTACCACAATCAACAGAACGTGCTGGAGGGACAGGTTCATAACCCAGAGACTGCCCATACTATGGAATAGACTTCCCATACATGTCAAGCAGAGCACCTCAATGGCCCTCTTAAAGAGAAATCTTGATGACTGGATGGGAAATAGAAAATTCACCCCGGGGATCAGTCCAGTGGCTTTACTCGACAGAAGCACTGGGAACTCAGGTCGGATGCCATGATGCCAGGGTAATCCTATGGGCTAGGCTTGTAAAGGCCCCAGGCCCATTAGCCTAGTATACACCTATGAACCTATGAACCTATGATAGCTAACTGTACATCTTTCAAGGTAAATGACTCTTGTTAGTGATATATTTATCAAGTTCTGTTTCATAAATAATCATATTGTTTAATGTACAGCTGTAACAATATGCGTTGATGGTATAAGTCCAGAATATTAAATTTATGGTGCATCAGTTGAGCACTGCTGCATTCTACAAATTTGAACATAAAGGTTTCTCTCTTACTTTAAAGAGGAAATGTGATAATAAGTAACGCAGAACTGATAGGGTGTTTGTATATATTGTAAATAAGTAACAGAGTCATTGCCACTTTAAGACTATTGTACAATGTTGCCATTTTAAATGTGTGTGTGTGTGTGTGTGTGTGTGTGTGTGTGTGTGTGTGTGTGTGTGTGTGTGTGTGTGTGTGTATATGTCTGTGTGTCGTAATGCACTGCATTTTGAGCCTATTGACAGTGTAGTCAAGATTACTGAAGTGTTAACAGTGTTATCTGTTGAGTTTTCATTTCGTACGGAATAAAATAAAGATACATACTTGATGAAAATGCTGCTGAATTTTAATATTTCTAACTCTGCCTTCCACTATCATTAGGTCACCATCGGTGTGCATCATGACCAGAACTCAGCAGAAAATTACAATAAAGCACCAGTAGGCTGAAAATAAAATTCATTTAATATCTTTTTAAACAATTTTACTAAATTATGGTGGTGCTGCGGTAGCGTTGTCGCACAGCAAGAAGACACTGTCTCACTCATCAATTCTAGAGTGTCTTGCTGTCAAGGAGACATGCGTGAATGGGCTTCATTGAAGGTTTGTGCACATTAGCTGCAACCCCGGCGTGAAAAAAATCGCCATCCCAATCAGCGATCGGAGTTCGCTGATGCACCCTAACTGGGAAAAGCCGAAAGACACAAACAATCACTTAAGACATTGGTACACATAGATTAATAGAAAGAAAAACAAACCATATTAACATGTCATATTCATGCATTATGCAACTCACTTAACTTCATTGGAAATATATTATAGAAAATTCATCCAACTGTAGTCACATGCATTTTTGAAGAAATAACAACACTAAAGATCTAAAAAACAATGAATCTGTAAATAAATAAGAATAGCCAGAAGAGAAAATCAGCCCAAAGTCAGATTGTACCCATAAAGCTTAACAAGGCCACCGTGGAACCTTTCAAGGAATGTCAGGAAGAAAATTGAACAAACCAGGTATGACACTTTAATGAGTAGGAAACAAGGTGATAGACTAAATATTAACTCAAATTAGCTTCCCAGAATTCCAATAAATAATGATCAAAATCCCATTTCAGTAATTAGTTAAGGCATGCTTTTTAAACAACCAAACCTTGGAATGAATCTTGTAATAAGTAAGAGAAATAAAGAGTGCCTTAAATTAAATTAATATCTAAATCCAAATTTTCCTGAAATATGAACATCAGTACATTATGATACTGTTACAATAATGTTGATTTCTCTAATTCAGTAATGCACCAAATCTGTAGATAGCTGTCTGTCAGCACTTGAAACAACATGCATACTTTAGAAAAAGCCTGCCAAAGAATTTCTGTCTACTCATATTCTAAAATTTAGGGTCTATATTAAAAGACTGAACATTCAAAACTGCGAATACGACAACCGCGACATGTAAACACGGAACAGCTGAAACAGCGAAACATGTAAACATCAAAATACAGAACGCCAAATGTATTTCCTTGGCCAGCAGGGTGATCATGGGGAACAGGAAATATAGCCTTTTCCCCACTGTAGTGCAGTCTCGGAGTTGGTATATATTAGTAGGGGGGTGGGGGGTGCAGGCCCCCACGTGGGGGGTGCAGGGGGGGCCTGCACCCTGCAAAAGTGTGTTTATTGAGGTTTGTTTAAGTAAGTTTTACTTACCTGTATGGTGCTGGTGTTTGCAGAAATGTGTTCAGCATTCTGTATTTTGATTTTTACGTGTTTCGCTGTTTCAGTTGTTCTGCATTTACGTGTCGCGGTTGTCATATTCGCGGTTTTGAATGTTCAGTCTTTTAATATAGATAGGGTTACCACCTGTCCCTCTTTGGGCAGTTGTGTCCTGCAAACATAACTAAAAAAAATGGCAAATGTCCTGAGATTTTAGGAGAAATAAATATTTCCCAGGTTTTCTTTAATAGTTGCATAAAAGTTATTTTGTATCTGAAACACCTAAATATTATATGAAAAAGCACAAGGAGCTCAAATGCTATAAGAATAACCTTTAATTTTGGCAAAAAAGTAAATTTCTGATCTTTGCATTGGCTGTGGGTATGTTTTGTCCTGCAAAATCTCATGTTTGTACAAAAAAGTCCCACTTTGGGCATTTGAAAAGGTGGCAACCCTAAATGTAGACCTAAAATTTATACTCTAGAGTCTCTACCATTTCCACATAAATGTAATCTTTCCTTATAACATTTACCATTTTAGTTTTAACTGCTAATTTGTATGTGCTTTCTTCCAAAAACTCTTTTATAAAAATGTTTTCTAGAAATCTGCATTATTTTTCTAAAACCGATTAATTTAGATTTGTACAAAATTTCCTAGTGTAGTTCAAAAATATTTACATAACACTTGAACAATTTAAAGTCACCGGTAGAACAAAGGAAACTGTTATTTCTCATTTTCTGAATTCTTTGAAGAAACTATACATTCATGCTTTTTGCATTATTTGGTTTTGAAACAAAATCCCCTTCCATCATCTTTCTGTTAACTCTTTATAGGTTCATAGGTTCATAGGTTCATACTAGGCTATCTGCCCTAGGGCATTTATAAGCCTAGCCAGAGTGTGTTTGGCTTTCGCCACCCATTTTAAATTAATTTTGCTATGCCTTCTTTTGAGGTTAGTATACTGTGCCTCTGTCTGACAGTGACACAGAAGTGATAGCCGGGGTAAACCTACGATCTCCCATCCACTCATCAAGATTCCTCTTGAAGAGAGTCAATGTGGGACTCTGCCTAAATTGGACTGGGATTTTATTCCAGAGTGAAGGGAGCCTCTGGGTTATGAATCTGTCCCTCCAGCATGTCCTATTTATTTCAGTGCTGAGGTTCAAGTCTCTCGAGCGCGCAGCTCGATGATGGATTGGATTTTCTGAGGTGCAGCATGTCCATTAATTCCGGGTTGGACATGGCTTTATACGCCAGGCACAGATCGCCTCTGAGCAGGCGGTATGCCACTGAGTAGAGCTGGAGTTTCTTTAACCGGGCAGCATATGGCATCTGTTTGAGCCCTTTGATCCTCTTGGTGAGTTACTTTTGGGGTCTTTCCAGTTGCTGCAGGTGTCTGGTAAGGTACATCCCAAAAGGGGCATTGTACTCAATTATGGGCCTGATGAGGGATGAGTAAAGAGGTACGATGACCTCCCCTGATCTAGATGTGAATCCCTTCATGATTAGGTGGGCTATATAAAATGTTTTTCTAACCACTTTGGCCACGTGGTTGTCAAATGAGAGATTGCTATCAACTTGGGTCCCCAGGTCAATAATGACTTGTTCTGTACTTAATGGATTACCACCTATGTGGTAATTTGTACTTTTTGTTTTGCCAAAGGGGATGACTATACACTTTTTGGCGTTTAGCTTGAGGCCATGGCTCTGGCACCAGTTGTCTGTTTCTATGAGGCCCTTTTGGAGGATGCTTGTGTCGGCTGGAGAGTTGATTATGGCGCCCAGTTTGCAGTCATCTGCGAACTTGGTCAGCCACAGTCCTTCCGTGTTGGCCTGTACCGCCGAGAAATATATACCGAACAAGAGAGGTCCCAGGACTGAGCCTTGTGGGACGCCACTTGTAACTGGTTTGGAGTCTGACATGGCTCCAGCAATTCTAACCATGTGGGTTCTGTCCTTGAGCCAGTTTGCAACCCATCTAGTGACATAGGGGTTATATTTAAGCTGGTGAGCTTATCTATAATGCCCGTGGGGGGGTTGTATCAAGGCTTTTGCGAGTGTGATCTCGAAAAGGCTTTGCGAGGTCCAGGTAGGCTGTGTGGACCACCTTCCCGTCATCAATGGCCTTGGTGACTGTTTCAAAGAAATTGACCAGGTTTAAGAGGCAGTATCTGCCCTTAACAAAGCCAAACTGGGTAGGATCCAGTGTCTGTAGGTCCCCAATATCTTTATTTATGAGGTCCATGATGATCCTTTCCATAGCTTTGCAGACCAAGCTAGTCAGGCTTATGAGGCGATAGTTTCCAGGATCCGTTGAGGCACCACCTTTGTGGAGAGGGACCACTGTTGCTGTACGCCACTCTTTGGGTACATATCCTGTAGTAAGGCTAAGATTGAACAGTAGTTTTATGTTTGGGTTTAGCTCTTGTTGGAGTTCATGTAGGATGCAGCCGGGGACGCCATCTGGTCCCATTGATGCTGTGTTTTTTGCTTTGGAGAGGGTGGCTCTTACCTGAGCATCTGAGATGTCAGGGGCAGCACTCTGTTGGGATAGATATTTGCCCTTTTGGTGGGGAGAGGGGAGAAGTTTGCACTGAACCTGTCAGCTAGGATGTTGGCAATGTCTGTGGGCTCGTGTATTTTTGTCATTTTGGACTAATTCTGAGCATATCTGGGAATTCCCACCCAGGTTCCTAACATAACTAAAAAATTGTTTCCTTAGTATAGTGTGTAATTTTTTTTTCTCTCAAGAAGCCTTGTGATTATTATAGTGTCCTGTTGTGCAATTTTTCTCTCAAGCACTTATGATTAGTGTCCTGTGCAATTTTTTCTTCTCAAGTTGGCCTTAGATGATTTTATGAATGCCCATAGTTTTTTGCTAATACTGATCAGAGATGCCTTCCCTTTTTGGGATTTTGCTCTATCATGTAGTAGCTTCCTCCTTCTATTGTATAGTTTGTTTATGGCTGGGGTCCACCAGACAGGACGTCTGCCTTTGGAGGATTGGGTCTTGGTTTTATTTGGGATTGCATGATCCATGCATTCCTGAAGGTGTTCATAGAATGCGTTTGCGCTAGATTCTCTTGGTTGTCAGTTTTTTTTTCAGACCCGGGGGGGCTTTGTTGGATTCGCCGGTTTTGAGGCGTGTGAAATTTGCTTTAGTTTTATAAGGGATTCTGGGGGTCCTTTTCCACATTCCACACAGGAGGCTTTGGGAAGGATTTGCTTGTTTTTTTGGCGTGTGAAAATTTCTTTAGAAGTTTTTCACTGTGGTTTTCTGGGCAGGGGTGGGGTCGGGATGTGAATATCCAGTGAGATTAGTTTATGGTCTGATCTTACCAGTGAGGGATACACTTCTGGTCTGGAGCATAGTGTCCCCATGTTGGTGATGATCAGGTCCAGTATGTTTTCCCCTCTTGTGGGAGTGGTAACAAGTTGTTCCATAGCATTTGAGTTTATAAATTCTAGGAACCTTTGGGCTAGGGTGTTGGAGCTAGAGTAATGCTCCCAGTCTATGTTTGGGTAGTTGAAGTCACCCAATATAATGGTGTTTGGAGAGACCATCATATTTTCCAGTATTCTCAGGAAGGCCAAGTGGGGTTCCTGTGTTTGGGAGGGTGGTCTGTAGCAGGCTATAAACTGGAAGGCAGTTTTACCCACAGTTAGTTGCACATGGATAGTCTCTGATTCTTCGTGCTGTGCCACCAACCTGGAGGTGTGGGTATCTTTAATATCCCCTCCCTCCTTTTTGTGGTGGTTTTGGGGCCTAAAAGAAAAGCAAGCGAGGTAGAAACCTGTAGTGCTAGGGGTGATAGCCCCCCCTCCTTCTCCTTGTGTTCGGGTCCAAGTTGGTTTGGTAAAGCATGGGTATGGAGTAGAACCTGGTAGTGCTGGGGTGCTCTCAGCAGCCTTGAACCAGGTTTCTGTTACTGCACAGATATCGATGTTCTCCATGCTAAGGAGAGTTTCTAATATTATTATTCTAAAAACTGCTATAAAATTATTGTTGTAGTTTTCACAAATGCATTAAAGATTGAGCATTCTTAATCCATTTATCATGGCAATATAATATTCCTAATGTAATGGGGTTTCATTTACTACTCTATATTCCAGAAAAAATACCCCATTGTAGCTCTTTCTTGTTTTTCAGGACACCCTTGTTAGATACATGCATAACAACAAGTTAACTGTTAATGCAATTTACTTTTTTTATATGATATTGGAAACATTTTGTATGTTTGCATATTAACCATTTTTTTCTTTCCGACTTTTAACTAATGTTTTTTTCTCTAAAACCAGTTCCTAAATTGAAACCTTATTGGAATGAAAAGGCACTCCTTATGAAATGCTATCATATCCAACTCCTTTACTTTAACATGGACTGATTCTCATCCTAAACTTCATTAATGCATCCTCTACCACCTTCAAGATCTATTTCAATGTTTTAGCGTCCACATGTAAAATAGTATAATCTACATAAATTAAATTTACTAGACATTTTACTTTCTACTTTGTATTATATTCT